>NC_091015.1:106596503-106896503 GCF_041296385.1 Aphelocoma coerulescens
AGTCCCTTCCCCCGACTTGCAGCTTTTCCTGCAACTGCTTTTGAGGGTCCATGCTTGAAGTTTGTGGGGTACAATTTTAAGGTTGAGCCATTCAGAAACAAAAGTTCTCTTCACTCATCTCTGGGAGCATTTCATCTCTAAGAACAGAGGCCCTTCTCCTTCCCTGGGAGCAAAGGGTCTTCCTCATCTTCATCGTTAGGACTATCTCTGGGAGCACCTCTAAGAACTGAGGTTTTCTCCTTTCCCATTTGGAGCCAAAGTCCTCATCTGGTCCATCTCTCCCTGTCCAAACTTCTCCTGAAATTACAGCTGCATCAGCATCTGCCTATCTCAGCGCAGGTGCTTTTACTTACGAGTTGAACACTCCACCCCCCATATCTTCATGAAATCACAACGGGATACTCTGATATATCATAGCTTCACAACAGACTTTCAGCTTTAAGCATCTCCTCTTTCTCTTCCCTCAGGTTTTCAGCTCTTCACAGCAATAAAAGGGTTCATCTCAACTCGGCCTTGCGGCTGGAATGTGGCTTGTCGCAGTGGAGAGGGGGGAGAGCCGAGCCGCTCCGGCTGCCCACGGCAAGGCAGTGGGGGGGGTTCTGTGGGTGGAACAGGGCCCATGGCTTCAGGATGGCTATGGCCCTGCCTGGCCGGACCCACTGGCCCCCCACACGGGCCCCGCAGCCACCTGTCCCAGCGCCGGAAACGAGAGAGAGCTGGGGGGGAGTTTGTCTATTCTTAAGTGTGGATCACAGAGGCGGTCACAACTTTAAGTGGCTTAAAGAACTGTCCATATTCAAACTGGCCAGCTGATAGGTTCTGTCAGGTCATGGGGGGAAGCTGTAAGCACCCCTTTGCAAGAACATCACTTCCGAGACTATGCTAGCTAACCCATTACATCCTTTAAATTTAAATCTAACAATTTAAGGGTAACAACAGCTGGAAGTTTGTAAGATTAGATTCAGTTCTGATTAATTTTTACCAACCTTGCGTGAAATGCTGAATATTTTAGCCTTCCCTTGCCTTTTTTTAACCCCTGTATTCTGCTCTCCTGCATGGCCTTCCAACAGTATCTTCTTTTATTTAAATATCCTAATTAAACATACTTCCAAACCGCATGAAATCATGATATAAAATCACTACTTAGGATATACGATTACTAATATCTTACAACTTCTATTTCTACACTACTTTTAATGACTTTTCAATTTCCTTGGGAAACACAGTTTTTTTACATACCACCTGTCTATTCACCATGATTTCCTGTGTTTGTACAGCTATTATTACTATTATTATACAATATTTCGATTTTATTTATGCTTGTCTTAACAGAATGTCTTGGGGTGACCTTATGCTGTGTATCCCATATTGCTGCCTATGCCCAGAAATTAATTCCTGTGCCTTTCTATGCCTCTAAACTGAGCCCGAAAGGGGGAAGGAAAAAAACTGAGCAAAACTTTTTCAAAGCAGTCTGCAGCTTGTTCAAAGTCACACACAGATAGCAATTGGCTTTCCCCACTGCGGCAGGGGAGGGAGGAAGCACCCGGCTTGCTGCGCCCAGAACAGTTTTTTGGCCAGTGGTTCAGCTGCTTTGTTCTCCGGAGAGAGACTGAGAGTTGAATTTTTCCTTCTCTGGAATTTCGGATTTTCTCCCTTTTCTACTGGACGGCTTGATTGCTGTAACATCAGAGCACATCGGGAGGACTTTCCACCGGGCACAGAGGGCCTGGCCCTGGCCCAAGCCCCAGCTCCGAGGAGACCAAAGGGAGGACTCGAACGCTTTCCCAGGTTTTTCCTCCACAGCAGAAGATGTTACCATTTAACATTATTTTCCTTTCCTGTGTGTTTGTTAAATAAATAGTTTTATCTTCTTCACTTTCCTTCGAGGAAAATTTATTTTTTCCCTGACCTGGTGGGGGAGGGGTGGTTGTGCCTTCTCTCAGAGGATATATTTCTAAATTTGGCCAAACCGGCACGGGATCTTATTAATAAACAGCAACACTGCCAAATGTAATCACTTAAATTATTACAAAGTCTGAAGTGAAACCATGTTCTGCTTTGTTACTCTGTGATACCAGAAGTCACAAACATATCATAAGAATTATTTAAGAAATCTTTTCTTCCATTCCCCAAAGCAAAACTGAAGAGGGAAGCATATAACTTTGTTTCACCAGTTTTAATCACACCACATGCAAGATAAATAGTATTTAATTTATATATATTTACACACTTTAACTCAGGTCAAAAACTAAATAAAAATCCATCTAAGCCTAGTTAAGCCAAGAAAATAGAAGAAACAGCCCAAGTTTTCAGATGTAAAATCTACATTGAAATGTCAGCCACACAACCCTAAATTTTCACTTTGTAGTGTTTTAGTATTATTTTTTTATCTCCCACTCTGTAGATTCTATTTGCCAGTATGTCTTTGGCTCTTCATGACACACCACCACAAAATTCTTAAATTATGATATAAATGAAACTAATAGTAAGGTTACTGGGGAGATGATAGTCCATAAAGCACCATTTTTATAAAATTTCTTATCATGCCACCTATTATTAAACATAGTCAATTAAATTCTCTCCTGTTACTTGCTGTCAAAACTGTTGCAACTCCTCTTCAACTCTCAAGCTGACAAGTAGGAAAAAAAAATTACCCCATGAAATAATATATTTCGGAGTACTAAGCTGTACTACTGAATAGTGATGATGAAGTACATAGTTCAACACTAAAAACTCACCTCAAACACTGTTTGAAACAGTAGAACCTCTCTGTTAATTTAAAAAAAACAAACAACCCTGCAAAATTTATCTGCCCTTCTGTTTAAATAATTCATGTTTCTACATGCCGTACACACATGGTTGGCAGAGACAAGGAAAATTAACTAAATTTTCAAATACTGTGTATTTACAGGACAAAATTATTTTCTAAGCAAAATCTCCAATTCCTGCCCTGTAAGACAGAAAGATCAATTTATCTGTCAGTTCAGAAAAGCATCTTACCTGTGAAGTGATATTAAGTGTAACTGCATCAAGACCACCTGACAACATTCCCTGAGTGTCAGCAAGAGTCAAAGTGACACTACCATCCCCTCCAACTCCTGATGAAGACATTACCAAATTCTGTGCAGAAACTGCAGGCTGAGATATAGGTGTTGCTGGAGGAAGGTTTGTTCCACCTGTTGTGTTAAGTTCTAGAATATATGCAAAATGGTAAAAATTATCTGTTACATACATAAACTCTAAATTGCAAACTTATTTTAAGTGAAGTTAGTAATTTCTGTTTCTCATTGCCAGGACTTTGTATTTTGGAATCAACAAAATTGGTTAAACAGCTAATTAAGCATCTAAAATTGTCAGTCAAATGATAAAATTAGAAAAATAACATTTAAATATAGCTTCATGAACATAGTATTGCATGCACAGCTGGTCATGTGCGTATACAAACATATATAGGTAGAAATTCATATACATACTTAAAATCTCAAATCAGTACTAGAGCAAATTCGGTATTTTATCACTTCTGCAGCAAAGGCACCAGATTTTGTCATCCTCAAGTTTACACATATAGTTCTTCAGTACTCCTGTAACTGCCTAAAAGTACTAATTTAAGATATGTCTTCTTATTTTCATTTTTCTTACTGTGTGGAATAAAGTTCATTTAAACTGATGTAACAATTTAAAGCTTGTAAGAAAACACAAAATACTTAAAGTTCCTGAATCACGACGTGCAAGATTATACCATTTCATTCTAATATTTATTTTTAAAATAAAATATTATTTTTAATTAGAAATATCATTGTATGCATACCTGGAGCATTTAGTGAAGGGCCCTGAGAAAGAAGCTGGTCGTTGCTTATAGTTAATGTAGCATCTGTAGTCTGACTACTGATGGTTGGTGCTGTCAGCCTTAAGCCAGTATTCAGATCAGTGCTTCCAGAATTATGCTGAATAAGTTCTTGGCCTGAATAGAAGTAAGTCCTATTGTAACTAGAATAGTCTCAACATTATTCTGCTACTGTTCTTACAACTATAAACAACAGATCATAAAATAACAAAAGCAGAAAATACAACCAAAACATAGAATTAATTTCTACACGTGCAGATTTTTATGCAGAGGTTTGACAAGTTTTTAATACAGATGTGATTATGCAAATCCAGATACAAACATGTACAGAAATGCATGAGATTAGTAATATTTAGACAAATATGGATCTCACTTATCTAGATTCAAAGCACCAACTTGATCAATCTATAAAAATCCAGCTGTTAACTGAGGCTATAAATAAAACAGTGAACCAATCTAACATGTTCTCAAAGCAAATGTGTTTGGTTTTCAAATGTGGATTTGAGGAGCGTCTTTTAAAGTTGATAATATACAAAAAGTACACCATGGGAAAACTGTGGACTGTAAAAATCCTTGTATGCTACTGCACAGGTACGTCATGAAATACAGATCTGGTATCATTAAAGATTTTTAAAAACACAAACCAGATATTGTAAGAGTGATTTCTTGAGGACTTCCTGATGACGTCGCAGTAGCAGAACCCGAAGCATGAGCTAGAACTTGACTCAAACTGGAATTATTTATGGTTAGCATTATCTCATGTTGTCCATTTGTAGATGACACCATACCCTGTGAAGTCATGACTTGAGTAATGTCTTGTGCACCTAAATGTAAGTGGTTGAACAAAAAAATTCCATTAATATCCTTTGGTGGAATTTTTGACATTAACTTTTTAAAGCAAGTTATACATTACTTTCTGAACTACTATAATCAGTGCAGCCAAGGGGAGATGCTAGAAATTGCAGTCTAAAATACAAACTTTTTTCACATCCAATTTATTCCTCTGCAGTTAAAATTTTCAGAACTCATATATTTTGCTCAAGACTATGGAAGTTCTTAGTGTTTTCACTATATAGAATCATAGAATGGCCTGGGTTAGAAGGGACCCTAAAGATCACATAGTTCCAACTCCCCTGTCATGGGCAGTGACAACTTCCACTATATCAAGCTGCTCAAAGCCCCATTCAACCTGGTCTTGAGCACTTCCAGGGATTTGGCATCCACAGCTTCTATGGGCAACCTGTCCCAGTGCCTCACCACCTTCACCTTCAAAAGAATTGCATCCTAATAGCTAATCTAAACCTACTCTCTAATTCACCTTCTGAAAAAATTTGCATTAAGATAGGGTAACACAAAGCTGTAAAATTTGCTGAAGATGCTTGTAGAGGTTTGGTCCAAGATACTCATTACTGTTTATCTTCTGTGAGATAAGGATTAGGAGAAACGCAAAGCAGGCACCAAACTTGAATGAATATAAAGAAGTTTATTAACAGACCTAAAAGACGAAAAAAAAAATTATACCACACCTTCAGAACTCTCCTCCTCCCCCCACCTTCCTCCCTTCTCCCACTGACAATGTAAAAGACAACCCTTAAGATGTTCAGTCTCTTTACCACTTCCATAACCTTGTTCAGTCCATTTAGAAAGAGTAGTCTCTCTTGCTCATGCTATGAACATTATCACAACGAGACAGCTGCCCACTTCCAAATAACTTTGTTCAGTCCATTTAGGAAGAGGAGTCTCTCTGCTCACATGTGAGTCCCTTCCCCCAGCTTGCCGCTTTTCCCACAACTGCTTTTGAGAGTCCACTCTTGAAGAGTTTTGGGGTACAATTTTAAGGTTGAGCCATTCAGAAACAAAAGTTCTCTTCACTCATCTCTGGGAGCATTTCATCTCTAAGAACAGAGGCCCTTCTCCTTCCCTGGGAGCAAAGGGTCTTCTTCAGCTTCATCTTTAGGACTATCTCTGGGAGCATTTCTAGGAACTGAGGTTTCTCCTTTCCCATTTGGAGCCAAAGTCCTCATCTGGTCCATCTCTCCCTGTCCAAACTTCTCCTGAAATTACAGCTGCGTCAGCATCTGCCTATCTCAGCGCAGGTGCTTTTACTTACGAGTTGAACACTCCACCCCCCATATCTTCATGAAATCACAACGGGATACTCTGATATATCATAGCTTCACAACAGACTTTCAGCTTTAAGCATCTCCTCTTTCTCTTCCCTCAGGTTTTCAGCTCTTCACAGCAATAAAAGGGTTCATCTCAACTCGACCTTGCAGCTGGAATGTGTCTTATCACTGTTGGTCACATGACCTCTGCCGGACAGCGGGACAGCAGTGCCGCTTTCGATGAGATCTTGGCCGCAGTGAGAGGGGAAGGGGAAGCCAAGCCGCTCCGGCTGCCCACAGCCCTGCTGGGGGGGGGGGGGTTCTGCAGGTGGAACAGGGCCCATTGGCTCCAGGATGGCCGTGGCCCAGCCCGGCCTGGCCCAAGCAGGGCCTGGCCGGGCCCACTGGCCCCTGCACGGGCCCCGCAGCCACCTGTCCCAGCGCCGGAAACGAGAGAGCTTGGGGGAGAGTTTGTCTATTCTTAAGTGTGGATCACAGAGGCGGTCACAACTTTAAGTGGCTTAAAGAATTGTCCATATTCAAACTGGCCACTGATAGGTTCTGTCAGGTCATACAGAAAGCTGTAGGAAGAACATCACTTCCGAGACTTAGCTTGCCAACCTATGACAATGCTCAAGCAAGAACTGCAAGTTTATTTTATTACAATGAGGTGTTTGGTGAGAGCGGGGGGAGGCAGAGGGGTAACATTTTCTCACTGTGGGTAATACCCTAAGTAAAATTAAGAAATTGAAAGCACAATAAAACTACTGACAGTGCTTACCATTAGCGCTGGTTGTCAGAACAGACTCCTGCTCAGACAAGGACCCTATTGCCATGTTAGCAGATGATGTTACTGTGGACTGCAAAGACAAGCCTGATATGGGCTGAATAACCACATTAGCTGGCACTGCATTTTCTGTTGCCTGGAGGGAGGGATTCTGTGGAGCCATGGTGGGATCTCCAGTCAGCTGCTGAGTAAGTAAATTACTCTGCTGTAATGTCTGCTGTAGGATACTTGGATCGATCTGAAAAACAAGTTTCCTGCAATCAATCTGAAGTTAACAAAATGGGTTAAATGAATGTTCTTAACATAAGTTCAGAACACATATTTATTGCATATAGAGAATATATGGTACTGAACATATATAATTAACCATTTAAAATTTTAATTTAATTTGTATGTGTCTCTATATAGCCAGTCTCTAAAGTGACTATGTAACCAGTCTATACAGATTTACCTTCCCCCCCCTTCCCTCAACAAAATGTTTGGGAAATCATGATCAGTTACATATCAGCATGCCCGGCCCCAGGTAAACACATGGCTGGTATTCTGTACTGTCTTATTAGTGCATATAATGCCTATCACTGTCTCCATGCTTTTGAAAGTGAAATAGCATGGAGAGAAGACTGATACCAGAAATTAATTATTTTTTCAGCTTCTAGGGGTCATTAAGGTCTCACTTCACAAGCCAATAGCTGTTCTCTATACTTAAAGATAAGACATTTTACACTTCAGAGATGTTTAGCAGATGAGAAAAACAAAATTTTCCTTCCTTTTATGCTTAAAATTCCTTGAGCAGAGGGACTATGAGCAACTCAATGCAACTCTGCAGATGTCCCGTCCCTGACCTTGGGGTTGCACCTGGTGACCTCCAGACGTCTCCTCCAACATCAGAAATTCTGTGCAACTGATCAAACACAACCAATTTCAAGAAAATCATGGTTTCACACATCTCAAATATTTCTAAATGCAATCATCTCACCTCTTCCTGTCGCTCTTTTACAAGATAAGTGGGAATTTAAATTGCGAATCCAACTATTAAAAGCTTGCAAAGTAACAGTGTCTGATGTTTAGAAAAGCACATTCTGTGCAATAATTTGGGTTTGTTTTGGGGGGTGAAAGGAGTGGTGCCTTTTGAGTAGGAACCTAAAGTACTTTTGAAGTGTAAAGACAAAATGCAATTGAAAGAAAAAAATACATATTTTAAAGCAGTATGTTGAAATCACAAAGAGGTAAAACAAACTGAGAAAAATGAAAATGAAAGAAACCAAACCAGCAAAATATCCCACTGTGCAGCTATTTTTTAAGTCTTCTAACATTGTACAACTGATACAATATGTTATTGCTCACTCAAGGAACTCTTCCAGAATTATGCAAGCTCCTTAAACTTTCTTCAGCCTCCAAACTGACTTTATAGAATTAAAAGCAGTTATTAAAAACAGTGAGCAACTTACCTGTAACGTTATGTTGTTAATACCAGTGGCATCTATTCCAGAAATCTGAACATTTTGTCCAACCAGATTAGCAGCCAGTTGTAACTGTATTCCTTCAAGAGTGGCCAAGCTACCATCTGTCAAGGACACAGTTAAGTCACCTCCAGCTACCAAAGAAAACAGTTATATTGTAATGTTTTTATTTACCATTACTGACTACCTCTTTCAGTGTGCTTATTTTTATAAATTAAATCAATATAAAAGCTATGTACACACACATTTATTTATGACAAGAAAAATAATTTGAAGTAGACGACTGCCTGTTTTAAAACTTCATAAATCCCATGTGATTTAAGGATTGCTATTTAGGCACTAGCTAGCAGCTTACAAAACAAGAATCCTTCCAGAGTGGCATTAAGAAATCTGGAAAAATTTGGTTTAGATTTCCTTGGAAAGTGTGCTGCACCTAAACAAAGCAGCACACACACAGGATATTTACATTCTGACTCTGAACATACACATGAAAGTTACTGCCACATTTTGCACAGCACAGACATGGTTCAGTATCAAAGTGACAGAGTTCATCCTCCATACTTATATGGATGAAAATAAAGGTACATTAACAACTGAAATCTGAAAGTCTTTAAAACTTGAAAAGGTTCTAATTTCCATAGTGGAGAATACACCATCTCTACAAAAGGTCTTGAGAGAATATAAAGAAAAAGTCATTTTGTGTTTGATGTACCTTCTTCTCCAAACACCTTGCGTGTGATCAACCAGTTTCCTTTGGTTGATGCTTCAAAAACACCTACCCTTCCCTCTTCCGAAGTTTTTAGTACAATAAATCTGGTTCACAATGCACCCAAAAAATACCTGCCCTGGGCAAAACCCACATTACTAGTCTCAGTTTAAGAAGGCCTCTTTCTAGGACATCTGAACATACTAAAACCACTCCTCCTTATTATGTTCAAAAATCCAAGCAAACATCAATCGATTTTTCATCACAAGTTTATCACTAACTGTGCCTGTCAAATAAGATCAGTATCTTCTGAACACCAACAATTTGCTCGTTTTGGACAACAGCTTAGGTCAAATCAGATAAGCTAGAATGGCTACAGTTAAAAATGAGACTGATACAATACTCTGAATTTGTGGGCATACCTGCAAGATCATAGACATGAACTGAAAAAAATGCCAAAGCAGCACAGAAAATCTAAGTCTCACTTTCAGAAATGACAGACAGTCCAAGACTCACAATTTAAGTGGCACGTTTAATAATACCAAGGCACGTTGCCAGAGACCTGAACACTATTCTGCTCTTAAAATCATCTCTGTCCCAAGTTTACCTGAGCACTTACACAACATTGGGTCAGTGAGCACTTAATACAAAAAAATACCTGAAAAAAAATTAGAAATTAGCAAGGATCATTCTCAAAAGGTAACCTTCTTACAACACGAAGCATGTTGGGTATTCTCTGCGAGTTGGTCTCAAGGAATGGCCTGTGGAACGTTTATTGTGCTAATGCAGCCATAGTCACTGCCAAGTGGTGAGACTTACATCCTCAGCACTTAATTATCTAATGTACTTGCCTACACTACTGGTTTTTTGTATTGCTAGAGTTTTCGTGTTTTGTTTTGAGGTTGCAGGTCTTTTGGCTGTTTTTCTTTTGGTGTCGGGGTGGGGTTTTTTCTTTTTATTTTGGACAAGTAACTCCACATGTACAGCAGAGGATATGCACTTAAAAGACATGCTTCATTATTCACACAAATAACCAGTGTAGACAAACAAAGCAACTGTTTTGCTTCTTTTCTTTTTTAAAAAAACCCAGGAAGTATTACCACAAAGAATACAAGTACTCCAGCTATTTGTTATCTGCATTTTCCTCCTCTCTGCAGTACAACAACACAGCAGAACTGAAGAGACTTTTTTGGTGAACTGCATTCTTAAATAAGTAAATTTCTATTCATGTCACTACTGTGCATCAAACCATAAATTCAGTACAACTCTTACCTGTTTGGCAAGAAGTGTTTGGCAAAACTTTCTGAACTCTTAGAGAAAGCAAATCTCAGAACTCGATCTCCACACCACCACCACCACTACCACCACGCCATCCATCTTTACCTGACACTGAAGCAGGCAGGATAGCCTGGCCCACAAGTCCTTGTTGAAGTAAATTTTGATCAAACTGACTCGTCAAAACAGAGTTATTCATGATGAAAACATTAGGGTCTGTTGATGATGAATTAAGGAGACTGACTGGTTGTAGTCCCTCAGTTGAAGTCCGGGCAACAGGCTTCCTAACTTTCTTTGTATCTGGTTTATAATGACACTGTATGTGGGTTTTTCTGCGCCCCGAAGTACGAAACCGCAAATCACAGTGTGGGCATTTGAAGGGCTTTGCTCCTGTATGCAGGCGCATGTGGACTTTTAGACTGCCTTTTGTAGAAAAAGAATTACTGCACACGTGACAACAGAAGAGCTTCTGGCCTAGAAGAGTTTCAAAACCAGAAAGATAAGTGATTAAACCTCTAAAGACTTGACAGGACTAAATCATCCATTTAAGGAAACCCATAACAGATTCTAAACTAATTTGAACAGAATAAATTTGAAATAATTGGATTTTATCACTTGGCTGCTTTTCAAATGAATTAAGGTTCTCAGTGAAGTGCATATTAACTTTTTTCTTTTACTAAAACTCAATATGCTTTTAAAGCTTTCATGCAGAATCTTATTTGGTCACCTTCATGCCTCTGTCCTCCTCCTCATCTCATCTTCCTGACTAATCCAGTTGTTTCAACTACACAGCTCATAAACTGAAGAATTAAAGGTTTTATATCAACCTCTTCAGCATTTGGCTCCTACTTACTTAGCCACTCATTTCCTTTTTTAATTCCAGCAGCTTTATTCCTCTGTTTCAATGCTGCCTCAATTAACCAGTATTAACGGATTACAAGTAGGAAATTATTAAAATTAAGTGAGATAACATTCTAAAACAAAATATCAACCCCTCAGAGTAACCCAGAAGTACAGAAATCTGGTCTATACGTACACAGTCCTTTTAGTCCCTCCTTTCAGAGTGCAAAACATCTGAAAAATATCCGTGGTCTCAAATGGAATTTTTAATGTACTACAAGTAACAGCAAACTACAGAGTTTATTTCTTTAACCATATGCACAGCTGTACAATCCACAAAAAGCGTAATTAAAATATCTGGCAGAAAACATGCCACTGCAGCTGAAAACCCACTGTAACTCCTGAAATTTCCAGGCCTTTCAGCACAATACTGCTTCCTAGCTAAACAAGGGAAAGAAACCAATGCATTTGGTAAAGAAATCACAAGAACAGCATATGCCTATGATTCCTGCTATTGGGTTCTAGTTTCCATTTACACAGAAGAATCTCTCATCAAAGTCCTGAATTACAATTCAACCTACTTCAAATTACAAAACCCTGGCACACTGTTGTCACTTCTTGTTCAACAAAACTAAGTAAACCTCTGACAATAATGGAGAAGAAAGAACCCAATAACATGAACTAGTAAGATAGTGGGAATCTGGGCTGCAGCAAAGTCATCTACCACATCCAGAGTGCCATAAAAGAAGCCATCTAGCAGTCTTTCCCACTAAATAAAAAGGGGGGTGGAAAAACTTTCCCACTAAAAGAGAAAAGGGGGTGGAAAAACAAGAGAGAGAGAGAGGAAAACAAAAGAAAATAAGCAGGATAGAACAAACTAAACATCTGAAGCCCTGTTATTTAAATATGGAATGAGATTATGACCTGACTTTTGGGCCATTTGTGTAAATACTAGGAATCTGAATAGAAAGATGGCTGAACTATGTTTTCAGTAGTTTAGTAGTTTTTACTTAGTGTGCACAAGGGGAACTTGGAGGAAAGACAATCACAAATTCGGATGAAAAATCGCCGAGGAACGGCAAACACTAAATTGGCACTGCTTCCAAATACAGCAAAAATTAAATGTGTTTTATGCCATTGACAGTTATGCCACACTACTGGCTACACAACTACCATGTTAACAAGAACTGTTACATAATCAGGAAACTGGAAAAGCAATGAAGAAAGAAATGCAATAGTGTGTGACTTCAATTATCCCACTTTATGCTACATCAGGATACAGAAGCTAAGTGTTCAGACAAAGAACCATACACCTCAAAGAAAAACTTCCCATCAGCCAGGTACTTTCAGTAAAGCCCCAAACGAATTCTTTGGATCAATGCTGATTACAGATGATATCAGGTAGGCTCCTATCCAGGCAACTTTCAAAAGCTGAGGAACAGAGTAGCTTTTCAAACTGAACTATTTTTAGGGTAGTTCCAGACATTAATACTGCAAAATTTTTTTTTTTTTTAATAAATTATGTATGTCTCAATATAAAACCAATGAACTATTGGTGTAGGTATTGCCCACAGATTATGACAGCATTCCAGAAAGGAATCCAGGCTCAAATGCAGAAAACTGCACATTAGTTAAACTTCATCCAGCACCAGCTGGCCCAAGTATAAAAAAACATGGAAGAAAACCTCCACAAGATAAAATTAATTACAATAGGGAAAAAGTGATGCGGTTTTTGCAGTGAAAATTATACCTCACAAATCTGTGAGCGCTCTTTGAAGAAGACAGATTTCCACTGAAAAGACTGTACCTGGGTTTTTTGAATTTTACACTGCTTTTATATGAAAAGACGTTAATAAAAATTCTGTCACAGGATGAAAGGACAGAGTCTTTTCATGAACTAAATAAAAACAGTTCTAAGACTGAAGACAAAAGGTTTATACAGACAATTTGCACAAGGCTGGAAGCCAGGAGAAGAGTTCTTAAGCACCTGAGCGAGGACTCAAATAGTTAAAATTGTACTATATGTAATGTGAAAGAGAGGATGAATAGCAGGTTGGGAAAATCAGTTTAAGGATGTTAATAATTTACAAAGCTCCATTATATATTATTAAAAAGTCTGTACAACAGTAAAGAGCTTAAAAATTAAGAAAGGGAAACAATTTCTCATTATTTCTCAAACAAAAAACTAGTGGGCCTAGGAACAAAATTATCAAGACAGCAAACTGAAAATCACACTTGATTCCAGGAGCTTACTACTACTGACTCAACTGAAGGCCATTCCTTTTTACCCAATTTTTCTGGGTTCAGAAAACAACTGGATAAAACTAATGTAAAATATTGTATTAAAGCTAGCAAGCAAAGAGATGCAATCTCTTATTCAGAGTCCCACAATTTGTAAACTGCTTAAACCTGGAGGTACATGACCAAATCCCTGCTTTGTTACTTTCATTCTCCTTACTGCTACTACTTATCTGCTACTGTCTGAGACAAGATACTGATCTACACAACAATTTCATGTAACATGAGTACTATGTCTAAGTACATTAGAAACACTAAGCAACATTAGAAAGTACAAATACAGTAAAATGAAGAGGGAGCTTCCATGAACAAAATAATTATGCATTACAACATTAGAAGTCTTCTATCTTGTTTTTTGTATTTTTGAAAAGACATAATAATGAAACTTAATGAAACAGCCGACAGTTTAAGAAATTAATTAGTTCAGGACTGGGTTTATTACAGAAGTTCAATGGTAAGAAGAAAACAAGTACGAAAGACTTAGAAGGGTTTTTTTAATTAGCACAAAACTGGGGTTGAAAACCAGTACTATTAAAACAGACCTCTCTCAGTAATCAAAAAGAACTACTGTAAAAATCTAAATATTACAGATATTAGGTTTATATTCAACTTGCAAGATTCAAACAGCTGAATGCTCAAGATTTTTGTACACTTATTTTCCAGTTTACTTAGCATCACAAACATTAATGTTTATAGTTTGTTTTTTTTTCTCAAACTTAATTTTGTAAGATTCCCCCAGTTCTACCTTCTTACTCAGGAAAATCATTTATCACTGAAATGTGACAGAAGATTGGACATGAACATATTCTGGATACTTACATACACAGTTTTTGCATGAGCTAAGACTATGCTTTAGAAGCCTAATAATACAGAAGGCTGTAATAACATGGTTTTACTCAGAATGTTCTAATGTGATTCATTTGATGATGTCACAAGTACCAAATTTCCCCCAGCACTGCCATCCACAATTCCAAATAATAGATCACAGTGAAACATAGCATTCCTTGCAAAATCTGTACTTGAACAGCTGGTCAAGAAAGCAACCAACTTCTAAACAAAGACATGCAAAACCTTACTGACCTGTGTGTGTTTTAACATGACAATCCAGAGTGGATTTTACAGTGAAACTCTTTCCACATTCATCGCACTTATACGGCTTCTCTCCAGTATGGATACGAACATGCCTAAAAATTTCAGGATACATGTATACGTGAATTTCTACTTTTATGTCAGTTTGTACAAATATTTATTTTCTATCTTACTAGTTTTAGAATTAATTAAATACTTATACTAGCATTATACTAAGCAGAACAAGATGATTTAAGTATTTGCATTTTTTCAACAGATTTTTACATGTTTTTATATGCAACTCTGCAAATATGCAAGAAAAATAATTTATTCTAAAACTTCATAAAAATAATTTTAATACTGCAGGAAAATAACTATGAAAAGGCTGGATGAGTCATTTTCAGAATATGTAACATTTTGACACATTTTTAAACCATTGTAAAAAAGAAAAATTTATGTAAATATTAGTCAAACTTCAACTTAGGCATAGAGAGTTATATGAAATTGTTATTGCTAAAGTTTCTGGTGAACAAAATTAATTATTATTTATTAATAATACTATTTATAATTACTATTTATAATCATTTATATTATTATTATTGCTATAATTACTCAGCAAATTAAAAACACGTGAAACTTTTCAATTTCTCACCTGACTAAATCACTGGGTTTTTTAAAGCTTTTGGGACAATAACTGCAACAGTTGGCATATTTAGGCTCTGCTTCCAGTTCTGCTTGCTTATCTTTGATCTCACTAATTCTGTCTTTCTCTGCAGCCGACTGGACAAGAACTTTTTCTGAAACAGTAGCACTTTCTTGAGGCCTAATCTTTGCCAGTTCTGCTGTTTCTTCTTCTGTAAAAGTTATGACACCAGGACGAGATTTTCTGGAAGTTCTTTCAGAGCTTTCATCATCATCTTCAACACATGCAACTATTAAGTTAAAAAAAAAACACCAAACAAAAAATCAAACCAAACCAAAAATCATATGCCTGTTTAGTTTAATCTGTCAGCTGAAATCACAAAAAATAGAAGGCTTTATTATTAAACACATGGCCACTACATTACGTGGTTGGACTTTAATCTCATTCAGAGGTCTAACTAGTCATGTCTGTACTTCATTTTAAAAAAGCTGGATTTATGATTCTTATTTTTACAATAACTAACACAGGTTATGTAATATAGCACAAAAACGTCTTCTACTTTAGTGACATACTAAAGGAGCTATGTCACATACAATACCTTTAATGCACTGGACAGATCCTGGAAAACTAATTTCTTTAAACAATTTAGGTAACAGAGCAATTTCAGCAGCTCTGAACATCAGACATTATCCATGCTGGAAGGCTATTTTGTACCATTACTGTTATAGCATTCATGTAATCCATCAAAACATCTGTATTTCTTATGTAGTAAGGACTGTAAAAGTAAAAATGAAATAATTTACCTCCCCCTCCTGTATCTGTAGCTGCTGCTACAGCTGAGGAGACTGCCTGATGTTTTTTCATATGTTTTTTGCAGTGAACAGTTGTTCGAAAGCTTTCATCACAGAATGGGCACTTGTAAGGCTTCATGCTCATGTGAGTTGCCATGTGCCTGGTAAGACTGCCATTAGTTGTGAAGGAGGTATTGCAAATGCTACAGCTGAATGCTTTAACTCCTTAAAGTAACAGAAACAAATAAGTAGCATGCTATTTGTTTAAGTTTACTCACATAGGACATTTACAAAACCCAGCATGGGTTAAGCTCATAAAGAGCTGGTATACTCTGTTACCTGTATGAGTCTTCTCATGTGACTTAAGAACTCCCGAGGAAACAAAACCACGGCCACAGAGTTGGCATTTATAAGGTTTCTCACCAGTATGTGATCGTACATGTTGCTTCAAATGGCTGGATTTCTTAAAACCCTTGTTGCAATATTCACACCTATTAGAAGAAAATTTTTTAAATTAGTTTCATGTAATTATTATCCATAAAAGATCCAGGAAATTCTGTTACAAAAACTAAAAGCATAACATACCTATATGAGCGCCTACTTTGATCTTCATTTTCCTCAAGAAAATGAGGCCGTTGGGTGTGCAATTCAAGCTCTTCCTGGTGTGACTGATCTTGTATCAAGCGAGTGGCCTAAAAATCAAAGCCTCAAGTAAATTTCAAAACACAACATTTAAATACAGTCACACAAATAGGCAAGAAAAAAATTACAGCATTTACAGTCAACACAAGTAATTAAATTTATGCTTTCATACATTTTGTCAGGAAATCAAGAGTGCAATATAATGCCTCTTTCATAGTGAGAAGAAAAGCACCAAAATGTTCAGCTACTGAACTGGAATAGACAACATAGTGCACTTACACTTCTCTGAATCTCCACAAAAATGTTTCTAAGTCATCTAGATTTTCTAGTGTTTGAGGAGTTAAATTTAAAACTGGGGCAGCCATTTTAAACACTGAGTAAGCAGCAAAACACAGTGTTGCTGACAGACTTCACTACCTTCTGAACATTCCTGTAAGTAAAAGCCACAACAGACTAATCCCTGAGAAGAAGAGTATGCTTCAAAATCTGAAGCCAAGGGAAATTCCAAAGGCTGTAGGCTGAAATGACTCAAACTGTTCCAGATCCTAAAACCCTCATCAGTTCTCTGCAACAATTGCACTTTGCAAACAAGCTTGAAGGGACAGTAACTCATAAAGATCATAATGGTAAATACAGTACAACAGATTATCTTCATGCTAGGTACTTCTACCATCATAAAAAGTTTCATTTAGACTGCATTTTTAGCAATTGAATCATTTTACATATTTAACTACATGAGAACCACATAAGAACATCATACACTGCAATATGCAAGCTCCATGAATGATCACTAAAGATTGTAATGCTTTTTTTTTATTGCTTGATCATATATGTCTATAGACATTTAATAATTAGGAGAGAATATAATGCAATAATGTAAAATTATTTCAGAACATTACATTCTCTCCTTAGTTTTAAACTCACAATCCAACACAACAGTATTTTTTTATTTAATTTTTACAGTATTTAATATTTTCTAGAGCATCAAAACATACAATTCCTTTTTAGAAACTAGTCAAGTCACTTACCCTCCCCTCACCTTTCTATTTTCCAGTTGTAAAGCATAAGCCATCTAGGGAAGAAATCCTGAAACTTTTCTGATTCTCATTTTATCTAATCACCAATGAAACGGTGCAAGAAAGTCACAACTGAACATGCAACAATGAATCCTGCCTTTGAGTAATACTTACTACGTTAATAGTGTCTGTATTTGGAACCTGAAGAAGGGCTGGTGGATGATAACTCGTTGAAAGAGCCTGAGATTCAAGTGTGCTTGAATCCTGCAGCTGTTGTACAGCTGGAAATTGAGTCTGTTGATTGTAGCTGTCATTCACTGTAAAACCTGCCAGAAATTAAACAGTCATAAACATGCAAAATACACTATATTGGACTTTGACTAACACCACACTTTTCTGAAGACTACCTTCAAAAGAGAGTAAGTATCATTACCACATAGTAATAGTTGTACTCTTCACTGTTGAGCGTCAAAACACACGTATGTTTCTGGCATCTACGTAATAGGCATAATAGGGTTACTTACCATTAGCTGGAATTCTATTGGAAAATCTCCTCCACAGAAAAACACTGTTTGAAGTTTCTTCAGGGTGCCACAATTACCTTAGAGCCATTGAAATTTTGAATTTCTTGTATGTAAGCATGCATGTGTCAAACAGGTTGACCCATCTCCCTTTATCCACGTTGGTACCACGCTCCCTTAACTACACTGGAAGCCGATCACAAGGATGCAAAGCTCAGTGGGGAGGATGGCGGGTGAGTGGAGGAGATGACCCAATAGGAGAACTCCAGTTTCTGATAAAGTAACCCCACTGTCTCCTACTTTGGATCTCCTCCACATATTCCCACTCTTTAGATAATAGTAAAGTAGAGCCTCTCAAAGGCAAACTGCGACGTAAAAAATAAACACGTTTTTATTCACGTTTCCAGTATAAAACCCTGAATTTTTTATTTGGTTTTGTTCTCCTGAAACAGCAGATCTTAATAATCTCCTTTTCTAAACAAATGAATGAAATGATAGCACCAATGATTCAGAGCCAGGGAAATACAGCTCAGATTGCAGTGTTTTTAAATGCTATCAACCTTTAAGTCTTAATACTTCTAGTATTAAAAAATAACCCACAATATCATGTGGAAAAAAATGAAACCACAGGTACCAGTAATTAAAGTATGGGCAAAAATTTTAGTACTTCTGTGCAGTTTGCCTTTAGTGGACAAAAAGGGTGAAGATTATGAAAACAGGGTAGAAACAAAGCCACATCAGATGATCACAGCATCAAAGGCCAAAAAGCAATGCTTAAAGAATGTTTTGAGTAACAGTAAAACAAAAACCTGGATGTGTTGAGTTTAAGCAGAAATTTTCCCAAGACACTTTCCACAGCAGAAGAATATTGTAACCAGTAGAGAAAAAAACCCCCTACTTGTATGCTATTGCTTCCACCATAGAATGAAAACTCACAAATGTTAACAAATCGTGAAGGTATTATTAATCAGGTCATAACTAGTGACCAAACCTAATACTGAAACTTGTATTATGCTCTCTCCTAGAACTACCACAAGAGTACAAGAAAAAAAGATCCTAAAAGCTGAACCTTGCACCTCAATTACCCTTTGTGAAATGACAAAAAAGTAGACTGAAGAAAGCAATGAAAAGTTCTGCAGTGATAAGAGGGCTGCTAATTTCTACTTTCCAAATAAATTTTAGAAGTATCTTAATAGAAAAATGGCGTTCCTACTACACCAGATGAGAATACGAAAAAACAAAGACTCAAGAAACTGACGCAAAGTGATGTCACTTCCATGCTCTACATTAAAAAAAAAAAAAAGACATAACTATTAAATACACTGTCCAAAAAACCTGAAACTTCTTTTTTAATCAATAGGTAAATTTTACTAGCTAAAAAGGAAAAAAGCAGTCACTATACCATGACCTGTTTCATTTCACAATGTTTAAACAAATTATTAACATCCTGAAAAATTTCCCAAGATCATGCAACAAATGCTCAGGAAGAGAAGTTCTGAATGTAGAGGTATTTGAGACAAACTGAAGAAAGAAATGCTACTTCTGAAAGTAGTTTTGGAATAAATACAAACCAAAGTTGTAACAAGAATATACACGAGGCATCCCCATTTTAATCAATACCTAGCATAAGGGTCAATTTCCCCTCAAAATTAAAAAAAGATCTGACAGTTTTGAGCATTCTAAAGGCATTTGCTACCACCATACTATTCCTACAGAACAGCACTAAAAAAGAACCCCATACCACCAAACACCAGAACCCAGACATTTAGTCTGAGAGAGAAATTTCACAACCTTTATTTTCTGCTCATTTTCATCACCGTATGTTGTTTCCCAGAAGCTTTTAATCAATCTTCAAAGAACAAGAGAACATCTTAAGCTCTGTATAGTAATGGGAGTCTCTTAGTACAAAGTCCTCTAAACTTGGAATTGGATACCATGTTTTTCAGTACAGGTAATCATTTGTGTTGCTTGGGGTCTTTTTGGCTTTAGGACATCATCCGACCTATTATCTTCTATATTAACAAAACATACTGAAAAACAGAATACTTTGGAAATCATTTCACTAGCAGAAAGATGTGTCTTGCATGTGAGAACAAGAAAACAACAGTATGATAGTTTCTGGCAAATACAATATTTAATCTAGAAAAAAATTCAAGTCTTTACTGACAGATCATTCAAATTCTAACATTATAAACATTGACATGCACATGTGCATCTCAGCAGGAATCACTGACCAGCAATTACATGTTCTGCAGGTTTGCTTCTTAGGCAACTTTGGCAACCAGCTGAACAGTACTGGCTTCAAATATGTGTAAACAGTTACTGAAAGATCAGAATTCAAAGTCCTGAGATTACAGATCAGCTTCTTAGGAAAGCAAAACAGCATTCTGGTGGCAAGTGTATATTTGTATAGGCTACAGAATTAACAGCATTTGGACTTCCAGTTTTTCAAGATCATTTGCCTGTCACCACTACTTGAATTATCATTCAACCATGCTTACAGGGAGACTTTAAAGGAAGTAAAGGTGATGTAATTCATGAAAACACATTTGGTGACAGATGATGTTCAATAACCCAAAGACAATTTCTGATAAAAGACATATTTGTTTGTTCTGACATCACTAAAAAGTCTTCAAATGAAGATGCCTGAACACAAACTACAAAGAACGTAAATCCTTTTCCTAAGCCTTCAAATCTAGCTCAAATGAATCACAGATTATGATACTGTAGTACCCTCATAGGATCTGCACTTCTTTACAAGTCTGAACATACAAGGAAGAACATCTATCTGAACAAACAAGAAATTCAATAGAAGTATTATGAACAAACCTGAAAGAAGAAACAAAATTCTGGCAGGTCTGTGCAGACCTAGAGATTAGACTCATCTGACTAAAATGCAAAGTTGGGGTTTTTCCCTTAAAAATGAAAAAGAAAAATCAAAAAACCTATTGAAGATTTTTGTAGAACTCCTATGTTATTTTATTAATAAACACTGAAGCAAAATATTTTAGCAAGAATACAGCCTATAAATATCAAGAATAAAAAAGACATCGTGTTTTAAGTTTGAATGTTCTGCCTAGCTGATAGGAAAAAGGAATTAGGAGCATGAAGCACAGATGCAGACATAGGGAGAGGGTCGACCAATTTAACGCATGCATCCGCGCAAATGCTTACCTACCTGAAATTCAAAAAATTTGAAGGGCTCCAGGATCTTCAAGGAAACTTCAAAGAGTTGGAAATCTGTGGATGAGATTCCAAGTAGAATAGGAGACATCTTATACAAATGAGACTTTAAAAAGCCCACACCACAAATTTTCTGTTTCTCTGAACCAATTTTACAACATATTGACGATCAGTCTAGATTTCTGATGATGAAAGAATTGTTTTGTGAGTTCTAGAAGAGTCTTTCCCCTCCCCAAGAAATCAATCAATATTCATATAATACAGAAGGTACACATACATAGAAACTTAAGTTTAAATAAGATAACAAGAGTTACTTATTGAATTTTCAAATTCCAAGGAGCCATTAAAAAAAAACAAAACAAAAACCACCACCACTCTTCAGAGTAATGTAGAAAAAAAGGCTGCTTTTTTTCTGTAGTGTCTTCTCATTCACTTGAAAAACTGTAAAAGTCAACTAGTGAAAATAATAATATTGTAAGAGGATCAGGATTATCTTGTTTAATGAAGGTGGAGACTTTTCTTTTCTTTACATGCAAAGCAGCACAACCTAGAGAATTAAAATTGGCAAATTATACTATTTCTTCACAGTGTGATACCACAGTCAATTAAGTTTTTACAAATGATACTATACAATTAAAAGGGAATGAAACTAAGAACAGAGAAGTTTGTGCAGACAGAATACCAATTACTGGTTACCAGCTACATAGAGTTATTTCCTAGAGTCAGAAACAAGGAGATCAAGGGATCAGCCAGGGATGTATGCTTCCAAACCAAAACAAATGAAAACCCCTTGAACATTCCCCACCTCAGCAACAGCCCCCCCGGCCACAAAATCGAAAACGAAATTAGTAGCTTCATATTATGGAACAATTCAAGAAATCCAGCTGTGAAAAGCAAAGAAAGACAGTCATTTCTTCACTATTTGCAGGCTACACATGCCTAAATATATATCCCTGTAATTTATAGGAAAAAAAACACTTGCCAAGTGCCTACAATCTCCTAATTTGCTAGTTTAATTGCTCTATAAAATATAAAAGAAAACTGCTGTGGATAGGTGAAAGTATGATTTTTATGTGACTATATTTTTCACTGTCCTTTTCCAAAATGAATCCCAGTAGCTACTCACTCAAATCTTAAGAATGTGTTTCTGAACATCTCAGGTTATGAGAATGTATATTGAGGGGGAAACTTCTGCAAACTACTTACTGCCACAGCAATTTCAAACATAATCAAGGAAAGAATATGAAATGCTTGACTATAAAACCCATACTGTAATGACTAAACATCAGCTCATAAAAACAAAAAAAAAAATTTAAGTATTCATAATAATCTACCAAGTATAGCTTCAAAATGATGATTTTTTTGCAAGTTCTCTGCATTGCAATTACTTTGACTACAGATGCTCACTTCAGAAATGTTTTATCATAGCTATGCTGTAAAGCCAGATTTATAAAAATTACTTTTTACCTCCTTTATTTATTACTAACCTTGTGATAAGCTCTGTTGATCAAATGGCTGCTGTGTTATAGTTTGTTGTTCAAACTGAGTGATGTTTTCCTGTAAAGCATGCTGGGATGCCACAAATCTATCTGAAATGGGGAAAGGAAGGAGAAAGGAAAAGGGGAAAGGAAAAGGGGAAAGGAAAGGGGAAAATATCAAGAAAAAAAGATGCAATTAACTGTATATATCAGTTGTTTCAAAATCCCCATATTTTGCAGTCATCTGAATTTTCGCATTAAAACTAAACTAAACAATTATTAGCTGAACAAGTATTTAAATCTTTGTTTATAGTGCATTTTATTTATATTCTCCTGTTGCACTTGATAACTCATTGTACCATGAAAAAGAGCAAATAAGCAAAACCAAAATACTTTGTTCCACTATTACAAACAGAGTAAGTACATGGAACATTCATTCACCTCAAAACACAGGTATTACTTTCTAAGTAGACTATACAGCAATGCTTTTTAATAATAAGAGAACTGACATGGTAAGGTTTTGTGGATGTATTATTTTTCTGTATATTTGTTTAGTAGTTTTGCTTGCTACAACTAAAGGGTGCAAATCTGTTGCAAAATGATTAAAGGATCAGGGGCATGGATCATTGATAGAATTATGGGATCAATAAAAGAACTGTACAAAGCAAAGGCCTGCAAGCAAAAAACCTCCATGAGAAAATCTCTGTGTGAGAAACAGGCCTGAGAAACAAAAAGGGAGTTTTGAGGATGTGCAGCTGTGCAGATAAGATGTACTGACCATGAGAAGGGAGGGTGAACTCTGAATTCTTTAATCATAACATAACTAGTAGAAGCTTGCCAATGTAGGCTAATTATGTAGAAGCAGAAATGCGCTTTGATAGGTTTTAAGCCACTTAAGAGTTAACAAGCTGGGATACTATATAAGTGCCTCTGGATTGCTAATAAACGGAGCTTGCTTTTATCAACCACATTGGCTGGACAGCAATTCCTCCCCCCGCTGGAGTCCACAGACCTTTTCCAACATTTGGCGTCCAAACTCGGACTGGCACTTTGTTCCTTTTGACTCAGCGGGAGGCCAACTGCGGTGCCAGAGCAGCGCCAGCGGGCGCACTCATCGGCAGCTGCGGACCAGTGCCTGATCCCAGCCTGGACCGCCAGGACAGTGGGGTCCGCCATTTGGCTGACAAGGGCTAAACCTGAAAGGCTCCACGACCCTGACAGCAGGGACAGTGCGGTAAGACGCGGAGTTGCGGTTAGACACAGAGAGTGCGGCTGGACGCAGATTGCGGTGAGACGCAGATATGGAAACAGAGGTGGTCCTTGGTTTATTTTTACGCTTTTTAGAAAAGCGGAGACTTAAGGAAGTAAACCTTTATAAGGAACTAGCTGATCCAAAAGCGTTTAAAAAGAAAGCTAAAGAAGCAAAAGCTCTCAAATTCACCTGGAAAGCAGTAACTGGCACTCTCGCAGAGATGAAAACAGAAAAGATAGTTGCCGCAGCCGCCATGGAGACTTTAGAGAGTGGCAGCGCTGACTGTAGCAGCTCCGGGAAAGAAACAGACGTGGGTCTTACAGAGCAGCAGGCAGAGACCAGAGCGGAGCCGAACTCAGCAGGGCCGGAAGTTACCCCTCCGACATCTGAGGGTGAAATGGCCACGAATGCGGCAGCAGAGCCACCAGACCCAGGGTGCGGGGCACAGGCGGGCCCAAGAGACACAGGCAGTCCTGGTGTCCTGCCAAAAGCGGCAGAGCCACCCAGAGGTCCTAAAGCCCAGCCAAAAGCGGCAGAGAGCAACCTTCCCTGCCGAACAGCGGAATGTCTGGCAGCTGAGCGGCTTCTGCGGTTTCGTCACCTGCAAAGCCAAAGCCAGCCAGGGCTGCTGGAGCTCAGCCCCAAAAGAGGGAGAAGCACCAACAAATGATGCAAGAAGTAATCAAAAAGCTTGCTGATTTATCTACACAAAGCACTTTGCATTTTATCTTTACAGCAGATGTCCTGTGTCCAAATGATTGCATCAGCATTGCACAGTTGTTATTAACCCCTTCATAGTTCCTGCTCTGGGAACGAACGTGGACTGCAATGCTGCAGAATGTCCTGCAACAACAGGGACAAGTCATCGCTGCATCACTGACAAGAGGAGTGCCCAGCAAGTGGTGCCGTACTACAGGACCCCAAAGCGAGAAGGCGCAGTCAGCATCAGCTCCTGAGGAAAGTGACACCACTACTTCAACAGCTGGGACTCTGAGACCTCCGTCCCAAGAAGCCTTGGGAGAGGCTGCAGACGTGGCTGAGTGAAGGAGCTGAGGACTTGCCAGATCCACCACTCTCCGTAGCAGGAGAAATAGCGAGACTCTGGGGCAAATGTAACAGCTGCCCTAGGTGGCTGCTAGTGACTTGTGGTGGGTGTCAGGGAACTCTCTCCAAAGGCAAAACTAAGAAGGAGAATTGCATAAATTTTTGGGTATAACACCAAACACAGAAGTAGAGTGAAAAATTGGGTTTTTGACTGTCTTAAGACAAAAGCATTAGTGGACATTTTCAATCAGCTGTCCACCCATTTAGATCAAGTAAAGGCAGTTAATTTGGCTAGCATTTATGTTTTTACCTAGTACTTTAGCAGCCAGGGCTCACGCTATTTTGCATAAACTTGCTTGCTGGGAGAGGGATAAGTTTAATATAACTTCGCAAATGCTCAATGAGTTAAGTGTAAATGTTACTAGTGTTAGACATACAATATTACAAAATTAAGTAGCCATTGATTTTCTACTATTAGCTCACAGCCATGGCTGTGAAAAGTTCCAAGGTATGTCCTGTATAAATCTTTCTAACCACTTTGTCCTAATTCACAAGCAGATAAGTAAGTTACATCAATTAAACACACAATTACAGAAAGAAAATAGTCTCAGCTTAGAAAGGTGATACACAAAGTCACTACATCTGTGACCAATCAAGTATTGCTTGCACAGAAAGAAAAAGGGGGCAAATCTGTTGCAAAATGATTAAAGGATCAGGGGCATGGATCATTGATAGAATTATGGGATCAATAAAAGAACTGTACAAAGCAAAGGCCTGCAAGCAAAAACCTCCATGAGAAAATCCCTGTGTGAGAAACAGGCCTGAGAAACAAAAAGGGAGTTTTTGAGGATGTGCAGCTGTGAAGATAAGATCCGGAGAAGGGAGGGTGAACTCTGAATTGTTTTAATCATAACATAACTAGTAGAAGCTTGCCAATGTAGTCTAATTATGTAGAAGCAGAAATGCACTTTGATAGGTTTTAAGCCACTTAAGAGTTAACAAGCTGGGATACTATATAAGTGCCTCTGGATTGCTAATAAACGGAGCTTGCTTTTATCAACCACATTGGCTGGACAGCAATTCCTCCCCCCGCTGGAGTCCACGGACCTTTTCCAACACAAATCCTAATCTTTTTATATTTTAACAGTAAACCAATGAATGAAACTGTACTATATACTGTAAGTATATAGTAAGTAGACTTTACTCCATGTATTTTTCTAGTTCCTGTCAAGAAACAATTATTTGAGAACATGTAAACTTACCTCATTACAAACCTTATCACATTTCAAATACTCACCCTCATCTTGCTCTAAAGGCTGATCAGCCAATTCTTGCTCTAGTGCTGTTTCTTCTGTGCCTACTACTGGCTGCTGGTCTAACGCTAAAATAGCCTGCTGATCCGTCGCAACAGTTTCTGACTCCTGTAGCTCATCACTTTTAATCTTCACTTGCATTTGTGTAGAAACATGAATGCTCTGCTGATCTACTGTAGAATCATCTATTGAAGAAGACTGCTGATTCTGCTGAAGTTGCTGTGCAAGTTCATATCTACCAAGAAAGGTGAGAAAGTATGGTTTTAGTTAGACATATATCCTATTTATGTGAACAATTTTTTATTTTTACTATACACCACAATTTACTGTTGGGTACCTGCAAAGGTACCTAACGGTTTGCTACCCATAAATAAAAACCCTTATTCAAATGTATACACTTTTTACAGAGCAAAGCTGCCTTTTTAAGTACCTTTAAGGAATGGCTGCCGAACTACATTGAAAGATTCATAAAAAAACTGCAAACATACCTATGAGTCTTCATGTGCTTTTTACAGTTGAGTGATGTTTTGAATGTTTTTTGACAGTAGGGACACATATACGGTCGAAGGTCATTATGGATCCCCATGTGTCGCCTGAGGCTACCACCAGTAGTGAAGGCCCCGTTGCACACAACACACTTGAAAGCTTTCAATCCAGTGTGTGTTCTAATATGTGCTTTCAGAACTCCAGCTGACACAAAACCTCTTCCACACTGAGAGCACTTAAATGGCTTTTCACCAGTATGCGACCTTTGCAAGAGAAAGCGGGAGTTAAAATAGATTTAACAGTTTGACTTACAACGTTATTAAAGGACTTAATTTTAAAATGAACAAAATAAACCAAACTAAGGTGATAGCTGTATGGATGGAAGAGGTCTCAATTAAGAAATTCCAGAAATTAAATTTAACAAAGTTACAAACAACCTGGCAGGGCTGAAAACAATGCTATCTGAGTAGTTTTAATTATGTTCTACAGTCCGATCTCCTTTTCTGATCATATTTTGTTTCCATTACAATACTTGGGTTTAATTTTTCCATTCCAGATGGTATAGTAGTTCTTCAGACTAGTACATTATCACTCACATGTATTTTCCTCAATTCAGCTAAAAAACTGTCCACAAAAGTTTGGAGAAAAAGATACGGTTCTCCTTATACATACAACCGCTACACTTAGCAGCAACAAAACTCTTGGAAAAAGAACTGTGTCCATCCTGAATACCTCCTGAACAAGGCACAATACAACCTGCCTCTCATAATGCCAAGTTAAAAAAATATTCAAGTGGGGAAAGCCTCTCACTTATATTATCGAAGTACATAGCACTAGCTATATCCTTCCTTCCAGAGGTGCTAGAGGAGTTTCCCTTTAGGACTACACTAAGATACAAAACAGATGGGAGGAAAAGTCAGGAGATGGAGTGGAACGCAGTAAGAATTGTAAGGGTTACGACTGCAGCATCCCAGGAGAGAGCTACAAGGAAGGCAATGGGAATGCTAGGAAATGGAAGATAAAAAAGCAAGATTTAATAAAATCAGGTAAAATTAGGGACAGCTTATGATTGCAGTAACCTTGGAAGTCTATGACCACCACATCAGATGCCATAACATAATATATGAGAGCTATTAAGATTACTATTTTGCTACCAATACACTGGTAAAAATCAGCAGTAGGGTATCCTGACCTTCCTTGGTGTGCATGGGGGATAATTTGACACACTATTCACAGTCCCTGCTCTACTGAAAATGCCCTACTACAAATTTCCCTCTTTTTCAGAGAGGGAAACAAGCTTTGCAAGCAATGACCAGCACTACTCCATGAGAACACACTGTCCACAAAACTAGCAAGCATAGCAATTTAGTTATAGCAATGCCAATTTACAAAGAGCAAACATGTAAAAAGTTTCTCATTCCTCCACAAAAACTTAAACACTTAAATGCTTCACTCAGTACTCTGTTGAAAGATCAGAGATTGTTGAAAGTTGCAGGTGATTGGTACCCACATCATATTTTTGCATTTTCAGTATAATTCAAAGTTATTTTCATTTAAATCAATCCATCTGGAATGTATCCACAGAAGACAGTGAGAAATCTAGGTAGGATATTACAAAAGATGTGATACTGTAAAGTTTCCCTTCCTCCTGTTAAGACAGCATATAAAACCCGGAAACTGTTTCAAGGCAATCTGAGAACTTAAAAATACAGAACTTTATTTGTAAAGAGAGTATGAGGAACTCACCACGATCTGGGCTAGAGAAAGTGAGAAAGCAGTACAGAGCTTACATTGCAGAAACAAGCAGATTGCCACCTGCTTGTACGGACTCTTCCCTTAGATTCCAGGCACCATCTTTGGTGGGTTTTTTCATATTTCCTCTTCTAATTATTTATAGTTTGTAAGTCAGAGAGCACTGTTTCATAACCTGACTAAATGTTAAATCTCACTGCTTGTAAGATTGCAAAACTGTAAAACTCATCTAATTTTGAGCTACTCTTCTTTTCAAAACAAGATTGAATTAGTTATCTCCACTGGTTCTCCTATAATCTAAATTTTTCTATGACTCCATGACTTTGTGGCTGTAACAACCACTGACTACATGGAACTTGAACTCAGCTTCAAGCAACATAATGATCCCAAACAATATTTACTCGATTACAATGTAAGCTCAAATTCTTTTAGAGGTTTTCTATACAGAACAAAATGCAAATTTCCTTCTCAAAAAATAGGAGTTACATACAGAGCAGGCAATCTGGAGTATGCAATTACAACATTACCATTAGAATTCACAAATAGTGCTTGTTTTTTTCTATATACAGTTTAGGAAAAAAGAATCCAAGTGTTAGTAAATTAAACTGCACGTTGAACACAACCACTTGTACTTCTAGAACTGCACATAGGCATGAGTTATTCCAAAGCCTCCTCCAACTCCAAAAAAAAAAACAATTATCACTGGTTCACTGTTTAAGAGATGGTAAAAAAAATATTTTCAGTGAATACTATATAAATTTCATGCTTTTCCATGGATCTGTTATTACATACATTTTCTTCCTTTATTGTGTTTATTTTACCTGATATGTTGCTTAAGATGACAGGATTTTTTATAGGCTCGATGGCAATAATAACACTTGTATGGTCTCTCTGGATTATTCACAAAATTACTGTTAAAATAGTTTTGGAAGACCTGGCTATTCCTTGGGATTGGCTGGAAAAGACCTGCATATATAAACACACACACACAAAAAGGAGAAATTGATTGGTAAAGTTGCAGTAGTCTGAAGAGCTCGTATTTGAAAAGAAAGCAGGACTAAACTTGTAGTATCCAAAAATATAAAGAAAATGTTTTTAGCACTTATTTAAAATTATGCATACATCTATTTAGCATTATAGATATTATACTGTTCATGCTATTTTAGTGGTAAGTTCTTCTTTTATCCACAGGTCCACCTCATTATAGTAGCATCCTTGTCCAAAATAAGCATTAACTTTAGAAAAAGCTGCCAGTAATGAATTCATTGCTGATCCAATAACTTCTTCTTCCAATCTCGAACTTAGCAAATGATATTTAATCAATGTATATCAGGTATACAACTTAACAAATATTTAATATGCCTTTAGTGAAAAGTATTGAAACAGGTAGAGAACAATTTGCAGACTTTTTTTCACAGGCTTTTAGAAAAATTAAGACTACTTTAGAAAGCAAAATATATATCAACAGAAGTGCCACTCAAAGATCAACATTATTACAGAGTAACATTATTAAGTTCTTGACACCTCTAAAAGAACTAAGATTATTTTTCTGGGGGGAATGAATAAAAATGTGAAAATATTGTGAGGGGGTTGAAAAAACGTTACACCTTCCTGAGAAACAGTAGAGATTATTTTTACACTGAACATTCTAATATCAGCAGAGTTCATGTGTTATCAGCATCCATAGGAAACAACTTCTATAGTATTTCTGGTTAATATTCATCTTTTCCCAACAATCGGACTTCAACTGCGCAGATCTTTATTGTATTGAAGTGGAGTTTTTGTTTAAAATCAAGAAATGGGATTATACTTGTTTCTGGGGTTCACTCAAGAAAGAAATACTGTGTGATCTGTCTGAAGCTGTCAGCTAAATTTTGCTTGTACCCCAAAAATTTAAGTTTCTTCTATCTGATACCAAAATAACCCCTTCTCTTGCTTTCACTAACTCCTGGATGCAGTGAAAGCGAAAAGATTTTTAAGAAGTGATAAAAATTTTATCAATATAAGCTGAAGGTATTACCAATACAAGATTCCACCATAAAGATGACTGTACAACAGACAAGTCAGGGGTTAGCAGACTGTTCAATCAAACAACAAAGAGTAAACACCTCACCCACTACACTGAACTCTACTGGACAACATACTGTTTTGATTGGGCTGTAAAACTTCTTCCAAAAAGTCATTTTATATAACCTTGTGACAATATTTATACAACATATAAAATAACTGGATGAATTCTCCAAAGCAGGTTCCAAAATTAAGGCGCCTTTCTGAAATACGACCACTAATCATTACCACTAATTCAGCTGAGGTCACAATTTATAACAAATACCTTAAAATCATGTAACACACCGACTCCTTAATATTTGTAATCTGAATAAACATGATCATCTTAAGAAGAATCTAGGTCATGAACTGCCATCTCTTCCATACCTACAATCTAATAATACTTAAACTCCTTAATATAAAAACACACATACTTTTTTACTGGTAAGGATTACACAATTTCACTGTAAATAAAAAATCCTCTTCTTACTAATTCTACTGCAAGCAAACTATAAAATATGGCACTTTGCTGAAGTTTGTTTTTGACGACTTATTTCAAAGCGCATCTTTGAAGACGAGTGAGCTCTGAATGCTTTTGCTTGATTAAAATGTGACCTTTATATTCCATTGAAATCCAAATTTCAAGAGAGTATGGATTTACTTGATCTTTACCTAAATCAGTTATGAGTATGGGCTCTTGCAAAGGAATGTCTGGTACTGGACCACTTGACTTTCCTACTCGAACTTTTGCGGGTTTACGTTGATGTCGCAGCTTTCTTAGCTCCGTATGTTTAAAATGTGAAGTGATGTGAGTTTTCCGATGGCCCGATGTTCTAAACTTCTTGTCACAGTGAGGACAAGCAAAAGGCCTAACACCTGCAAAATATTAAAAAAAATTAGTTTAAAATTTTATTTCCATCAACCTAGAAATGTAGCTTTAGAATACCAATTCTCTTTCCTGTATTTTTTTTTTTGCCTTCTCTCATGGTGTTTATTGTTACATAGGTTTTCAAGATAGATCCATAAAACCAATCAAGGTAACAACTAATCTGCTGAACTGCTAATGGATTGAAACACATCACTTGAAGCAAGTTTGTTATCAAGAAACTGGATGATGAGAAAGTGACAGCAATTTTCAAGTGTTTCAGAAGCTCTCCTAAGAGTTGCACATGGCAGGTTAAAGTTCTTCCAAAACAAACTTTAAAAAAACTGTGAGAAAAAGGAATCAGCAAACACACAGGCAAGTATGTTATATAATAGGATAAAAGAGAAGGAACTGTGATGGGACAAAGTCAAAAAAATTATACATCCGTCTCTGAAAACATCAACTCTGTTTGATGGCAGTCAAAAAAGCATGCCACCAGAAGTATCAAAAAACGACTTTTGTAATGCAAAATCCAGTAGAAATCTCCTTGGGAGCGATTTCCTAGAGAATTTGCTAAGTTAGAGACAGGCAAAGCTGAACAACTTTCTGGTTTTGTTCAAGGGGAAATCTTGAATTTAAAAAGCTAGGAAACATGACTGGGTATTATGAAGAAAGCTTTTATCAAGTTCAATCACAGGCAGAAAAAATGCAGAATAATGAACCACTCTTCACAATGCAATAACTAAAACATTGTATGAAACTACAGAGCAGTTCCATAAACACTGGACTACCTATTTTCCAAGCCACCTAATGCTTCTGCCACTCTGAATTAATCTGAATTCTTGTATAAAGCAAGACTGACTTTAACAGAAAAAAACACTGGTTTACAAGTTCACAAAAAAAAGTGTAAGACCTTCTGCAGATGAATCCAACATTGATATTTCATGGATAAAATACATCCAACTATAAAACACATTGAACACCAAATGCACCTAAGCCAATGAATGATACTTTTGCAGAAGATAATTACATAAACAGGAATGAAAGGAAAGAGCAGCACATTTATCTTGCCGAAACTCTGTCTACCTGTATGAACAAAGAAAGAAATTGGAAAACAACCAGGTAGCCTACCAAAAGCAGAAAATTAATTTTTCTCTATGGAAAGGATAGTTCAATCACATAAAAAGACATGTTGAAGACATCATCTATTATGTAAACAAAGACCATATGATCAGAGGAGTTTTAGGATATGCAGTGTAACATGCTGAAAACATGTAAGTTGGTGAAAACATGAAACAACACTGTAATGTAGAGCATAAAATGGGAAGTAACCAGTCCTGAGTGTCACTGTGAAATTATCAAAAAGTGTGGGGAAGGAGAGGGAAGATGCAGAGTAAATATTAAAGATGACTGGGGATAAGTAAAATCAGAACTCAAATTTTAAGAGTATTACTCTTTAAAAGCACAATTAAATACATTCAGAATAGCGATATTAAAAAGGAACAACAGCTGACTCATCGGAAAACTGAATGTCCATGGCTTTTGTAAGAGCCCAAAGTTTCAAAGCCATGAAACACTAGAAAGTTATGACAAAAAATTACACTCATCATGTATGACACTAAAATGATACATTCTATGATCGATATTAACAATGACATGACAGACATGTCTACAACTTACACATTTCACAGTCTTTTCTCATTCAAGGTCTCATCCACATCATAGAATACACAAAGTGATTTCAAGGCCTTACCTGTATGCAGGCGAATGTGAACTTTTAAACTCCCTGAGGTGGAAAAGCTTTTCATACAAAATTGGCACTTAAAAGCTTTAATGCCAGTGTGTGTTTTTATGTGTGCTGTTAGAGTGCTCTTCACGGCAAAGGCGCGGAAGCACTGGGGACACTTGAATGGCTTCTCATGGGTGTGAATGCGAATGTGGCGCACTAAATCGCTCGGTTTTTTAAATTCCTTAGAGCAGGATGGACAAACATGCCACCTTATTCCATTTTCTTCACGTATAGAACCTAAAACAAGGAATACCAAAATGAATGCTCTTTAAACCTTTTAACAATTCTTGAAAAATCCCACCACATTGATGTTATTGTACAAAGCAATCAGACCACAAAAACATTTTGTGCAATAGATGCCATCACAACACACTTCATAGAAGATTAACTTCTCTATCAGATATATTCTCCTTCATGAAAATGGTGATGGGCTGGAATGACAAAAACAAACCCCAAGAGAATCCTGTTGAAATTCAAACAATGCAACTTCTATGCCACTTAGAAATGTAGAATGCAGCTGTAATGCAATATAATATACCAGTTAACTTATAAATAACATATCTAACACAAAATTATCCAACAATGACTGTAAATCCTCAACCCCAACAAATTATTTTACATACTAAACACATACCTAACTGGAGGAGATACTTTGCTTGACCCTCTCTTTTGCAAGTTCAGATGTATATTACATTTTCTAAACTTGTAAAGGAAGAAAAACTGCACAAGTCCTTCTGATATTTTTACAATTTAAGGCTACTTTTTTACAAAATTTGTTTTATGATCCAAGAACCCTAAGGTCTGTCCTAAGGCAACAGGATGTTTTTTCTCAACAAAAAATGAAAGGAACCCCTTCTAAATCCTATCAGAGTTTTTTATTTATACATGTTGTTCAATATCAGATTGTCTGCTCATTTAAATCGGTTCACATAGTGGGTTTTTTCCTGTCAACACACTGAGGTCATGTTACTTTATCAAAAAACAAAAGTGGTTGTGTTTGTCTGTAGAGAAGTGATCTTTTATTTTTATTTGTAGTCACAGCTAGAGAGTTGTTACTGTTATACACAAGTAACAAAGTAATTATTACCAGAGGAAAAAGTTAATTTTTATCACAGCTATACGGGAGAAGACAAGTTTTTACTTTGGATCAATTTCTCCATGCCTTGCAGAAGTAAAAGCAACATCAATGTAACTATGAAGATACTACAGACAGAGATCAAAGGCTGCATTATAGCACTGTATATACCAGGCTGGCCACTAAAGTCTGAAGGCTTTACTTGGAACAACCAACTTCTAGCAGCCATAAAGCTCAAGCAACCTTGAAACTGAAGTTGCATTTAAGCACACAGAGACAAAATGTAGGCTTGCATATACACAACACAGTACAGAGGCAGAATAATAACATGGATTTATACTGACAATATCATATCAGTACTGTGATTCCAGAGACAGGTGACATGAAGTATTATTCATATAATATAATGCCAGCCTTCATCCTTCCCTACATGGGATCAGTGAAGATCTGCAGTCCTGCCCTTATGCCTTTGTGAGGCCTCACTTCCAAAGGGGAAGAACAGTCCTTGCAAAAACTCTCTACTCTGGGACACACAAAGAAAACCCAGTCCTTGTCAGAGAAGGATGATGGGAGAGGAAAACACATTCACATACTTTTTTTGTCCTTTTCCTATAACTCCACTGATCTAATCCAAAAGATTTAGAAGTATAACTTCATGCCATCCTGAGATTTTTCTTTATGAAAATATATTTTATAATGAAAATTATAAATATTATTGATCATACCTTACACTGTGTTTCAGGTAAGAGCAAATACTGTACATAAATAATCCACAATACATTTTCGGAAATCCCTTTATAAAGCCATAAACACACCCACAATTACTACACTCTTTACAGCACAAAAAGTAGAAAGCAGTGGCAATATTACCAGGCAAAAATGGTGATTTTTTCTTAATGAACTTTTTTTCTTTTTTATCTAGTTTATCTGGACTGTCTTGGTCCTTTTCTTGTTTGGTACTATTAGAATCAGCTTGATGATTTGAGAGGCTCGGGACATCTGGGTTCTGATCCTGGGTCCCTGCAGCCTTAGCCTGGCTGCAGTCGGTAGAATGTGCAGAGACAGGAATTGATGACAACCCACTGTTCTCTAATGCTTGCTGAAAAAAGAACAAAAAAACTTCTGGATAAAGAAAGAAACATTCCACAGTTATCCCCAACTTGTCTCAAACAAGTACTTAGAAGATACAATGCAAATATAATTAAAGGAATTAAATGTCTTGTTTTCACAGACCTGCAAATGCATTATTACACAGCATTGATTTCTGATTGTATGTGAAATTTTACGTTGGATTTTCTGTGCTTACATATTTGCCAACAGCTGCGTTCCAGGAAACAACAACTTTTTTTTTTTTTTTTTTTTAATAGCTATCAGGATAATAGTTATGTATCATGTTGTTACTTTTTGCAATTCCTCATCACATTCCATTAGACATTCCATTAGAGAATCCAGCACAGATAACAGAGTGAACCTGCACATAGCTGCATCTAACATTTAGGTCTTCCAAAACCAAATTTAAATGGTACTTAAAAGTCTAGAGATGAAAAGGTATCTTACAGGTTAGCAGGCTACCACTAACACTAAAGAATATTATTCTCTGCCCAGTTCCATCCTGTCTGTGCTTTTATGTGGTGCAAACTGGAGAACAAGCACAGACAGTAATTCACAACCCTACATCTCTTCTGTTACACCGCATCTCCTTCTGCCATTATCAAGGACAAAATACAGTTAAGAAAAACACTGGGTGACCTTGGAAAAAAATTTCATGCACAAATAGGAAATATTCAGAAAGTCTTTATTAATTAGAACAGGGTAAAGGCCACATAGCTTCTCATTATTTGACCAGATAAAAGTATTTTTCCCCTCTTGAATGATATCATGTTTTAAGCACTGCATAACCTACAGATATGCCACAAGCTCCTTCTAGGCAACTGGAAAAAAAAAAGCTAAAGGTATAAATAAAAATATCCATATACAAGGGTGTACACTTAAATTAATATTTATAGCCTTTCTCTTGCATTATTACACAAAAGATACATTGGTGCAGTCCACACCCATTCAAAAAATCTTTACAATTCTTTCTTGACTGAAAAATTGCTTAGAAATTCATAAGGAATGCCATAATACTGAGAACGAATTTCATTAAAATTTAAGAAAGAATGAGAAAGGAACCATTGAAATGTAAAGCTGTTCTCACACAGAGCCCTTACCTGCAAAATATCTCTGCTGATCCCCACTGCAATGTTGAGCTGTTGACCAGGTTGTTGAGGCTGGTTATTTTCTACAGGACCTGGTTCTGGTAACTCGAGGAGCTGCTGAATGACATCAGTGACAGTCTGCTGACCCTGATGAGCAGCAGCTGGAGACACCTGGTTTTCTGTCTGTTGAAGAAGTGGAGACCGAAAATGTGTGGCCTGAAATATACAGCAGTACGTTTGTCAAGGAAGATCAAAAGTACGTATCACGAACTCACCTGTCCCACTCCCTTACGTGACATGTCTGGCAACTGTCCACTACGAGAATAGCTACTTGTGTAAGACATAATGATTATACAGAGCCTCATTCAAAGTTTGCTCACTTCATTATAGAATTGCTTTTTTATATCCCTTTTTTTTTTCGGTTCTTCCCAAGCTTGAAATTGTAAGCTTACGGCTTGAATTAAATATATTGTTAACTACTGAACTTTCAACCAATTAAGAAAACACAGGGATCAACTAAAAAACTCCACAAGTAAGGCCACATGAAAAGTAATTCCCAAAAGAGAGAAACTGACATGGCTATCTTTTTAAAGTTCACATTTACCTCAAGCAGGTCCTTTGGAAAAAACAATCTTCCATTAGAGATTTTTTTTTTTAGCAAATTATTGTGTGCTGCTGTATGAAAACCTTTCAGAACAATCGACTAACTGTTCCCTTTCAATTTGGAACCTTTGAAATTGCTTAGCTTTAGAGGAATCTCTTCATATTCTAAAAAATTAAATACACATCAGGCTCTGTCAAAATACTAAAAAACCTTGAAGTGTAAAATTCTAATCTCTCAATCTTTAATTTGAAATTTTATTTTAGACTACCTTAGTAACAAATATGAAGGAAAAAAGTGATAAAGAGCCTTGGTATTTATTTTAAAATCAGAAATAAAGTCTCCTGTTTGCCTACATTTATAAACTTCTTACCACAAATAGACTGCATAAGTATACTATTACTGAAACAACTGCTTTCAATGATTTGTTTTACTGCAGAAAAGAGAAATATATATTTATACAATGGTTAGCCCCATAGCTGGGTAACCTAGAACACACTGGTTATTTGCTTCTAATATTCACTTCTGTTCTCTAAAAATAACCACTTCCAGGTGCATGTGTAACCACACACAGATATAAAAGGCTGTCTTCTTTCAGATCATTTTTAGCAAAGAATAATCTTAGGCTTCACATGTGTACTATTTCTTTCTACCTGAAAACTTCCCTGAGATATTCTTTATACTGACACTTTACACTAGACAGTTAAGATGACAGTCACTGTAGTAAAGAAAGGATGGTTACAGAGAATTATATTAAGAAACATTAGCTTGACTCAGATTATGTCCTGTGAATTTGATGAAGTATTCTTAAGGCCTTCTCATGAGATGATATAAAACAAATCCTTATCTTGTTTCTCTTGCATGCATGTGAGAATATCACTTGTTACTTTGCTGATTTAACCATTAGGTTTTTTTTCACCTCACCAGTGAGACACAAAAAGACTCCAACTCTTCAGACAACAGTTTAGCAAAAGTGCTATAAACATTTCAATATGGGTAAGACACTATATGCCATTCTCACTGCAATAAACAGGAACTGAAGCAAAGCAGTTTGCTAAAGAGTGTAACAGCTCTTTATATAGATAATTTCTTTTCTGGAAACAGAATGTAGGGAAGCTCTTATGTAGAACAGGATGCCTACACTAAAAGTGTATCAAATTCTCCCAGAATTTGATCAAATTTACCAAGAGCAAAATTAATTGTTAATGAAGGAACTTCTCAACATCATCTTCAATATGAAAATCACAGCATTACATGCACTTAGACCAGAGTGTTCTGTGTATTATACAGCAGTTTATATACAGTCTCATAGAGGTTATCTTTTTTGAACAATAATGTACACACATACATGAAGTTTGTTACCATTACTCTTAAGATACGCTGTTATTTATAAAAAGTTTCAGAGGTCTCTTTCTAGGTCTCATTTGAACATCTGATTTTAAAGCTAACATGGAAAATGAAATGTTTTATTACTACTTCATTATTCCACTGTTGCTCAATTGGAATAGTGGACCTTGTGATGACCCTTGGTTTGTTTGATCTGCTGTGTAACACACAGTGTGACTGCTCTGAGTGAATTACTCCTTCAAGTCACAGTAACCATAAAAAATTAGAGCAGTTCGTTCAATCAAGTAGTTTATCATGGTTAATTTTTTCTGTTGCCATCCAACTTCAATACATGGCTCGAAGAGAAATTATCGTCACTAAAATTTCATACTTTATTTCAAAGTGCCAATTTGCCTAGCTTCGGCCCTCGAACTTTTTTTCCTCTTCTCTATTAAGATGACAGACTTTTCCCTCTTCTTCAAAACAGAAGATGGAATCACCCCTATCTATTTCATCTGATGGGCAAGGCAGCTAATGCACCTTGAATCTCTTCACTAATAAACACACCATAGCATATTTTAAGGATTCTGATGGCTCTGATTCCTCCTGTATCACCGAAAACAGTTCATGAATAGTGAACACTATAAACAGACAACTGAAAAAACCCTAAAAATTTCCAGAATGAAATACAGACTATATACAACCCTGGATCTGGACAGACCTGATCGATAGGCAGAGGCCAGTTGTGTGAAGTTCAACAAGGCCAAGTGCCAGGTCCTGCACTTGGGTCACAAAAACCCAGGCAGCGCTACAGGCTGGGGGCAGAGTGCCTGGAAAGATGCCTGTCAGTTTTAGGCAATTCTGGGAGGAGAAGGCAATGGGATCCATTCCTTCCAACTCATACCTCTCGCTAGGAAAAACCTGGCAATCTTCATCACACTATCATAGAATATTCCGAGTTGGAAGGGATCCACAAGGATCATCAAGTCCAACTCCTGGCCCTGCACAAGAACCATGCACAAGAATCACACCATGTGCCTGACTGTCCAAATGTCCTTGAACTCTGTCAGTTTTGGTGCTGTGATCACTTCCCTGGGGAGCCTGTTCCACTGCCCAGCCACCCTTTGGGTAAAGACCCTTTTCCGGGTATCTGACCCAAACCTGCCCTGACAAAACTTCAGGCCACTTAATCGGATCCTGTCACAGGTCACCACAGAGAAGAGATCAGTGTCTGCCCCTTTTCCTCCCCTCATGAGGAAGTTGTACTAGACTGCAATGAGGTCTAAGTCTTCTCTTCTCCAGGCTGAACAGACCAAGTTCCTGTCCTATCCTCATCCGGTAATGGGGCAATGTTATTTTTACTCTGCCTATTGCCACAAATAAATTTGAAAAAACTCTTTTTACTGTCCCCCACAGTTCTGGCCTGCTCCAGCTCCAGTAGAGCTTTGGCCACATGAATTTTCTCCTACAGCAACAAGCAGTATCTCTGTATTCCTCCCGTATCACCTGCCCTTGCTTCAACAGGGCATATACCTTCCTTTTCTGCCTTATTTCCAAGAGATCTCTGCTCAGCAAAGCTGGCCTTCTGCCTCACCTGCTTGACTTGCTACATTTGGGAATCACCTGTTCCTTTGCCCTCAGAAGGTGACATTTAAAAAGTGACCACACTGATATTCCCCAGCACCTGCAAAAACATTCTCCCAGGGGTCCTTATTTACAAGCTCCCTGAGCAGCCTGAAGTCTGCCCTCCTTAAGTCCAGAGCTGAGGTTTTGCTGGCACTTTTTCTCCTGTCAACAGAGATTTTAAACTCAATCGCGTCATGGTCACTGTGGCCAAGATGGCTGCCAATCTCCATTTTGCTTATGAGATCCTCTCTGCTGACAAGCAGCAGATCAAGGAGGGCATCTTTCTGAGTCTGCTCCCTTAGGACCTGTTCCATGAAGTTGTCATCTAGATTTTTTAGCAATCTTCTGGCCCAGGTTTTACCAGCTGTGTGATGCTCTCAGTTAATTTCTGGCAAGCTGAAGCTCCCCATAAAGTCAATGGCAGTTGACTCAGAGGTGTCCTTTAGTTCCTCAAAGAATAATTCGTTGACATCATCATCCTGGATGGAAGGTCTACAGTAGACTCCCACAATGATATCTGCGTGACTTGTTTGCCCCTTGATTCTTATCCAGGTGCTCGACTGCTCCACTGCTAACTGTGAGTTCCAAACCTTCTAACCCTTCTCGTACACACTTTCTGTGCCACCCCTCCACCTGTTCTGCCCTGCCTACAGTGGATGGGCTGTTTATGGTGACTTTAAAGCAATACTGCCACATTTCCCAGTTCTCGGTTTTGTGGATTTGAGTGCATGATGGTCTGTCCCTAAGATACCATGCTGCAACCTACAGCTGACAAACAAGATGTTGCATAGCTGCAACAAAACATACCAGCATTCTCAGGGGGCTGGTACATACAGGCCTTCCTGCACACCATAACTGTTTGCTATGGAGTTCCAGAAAGTCAGCCCTGCATCATCCTTCCCCAGCTCCACGGCTCCTCCTGAGCCCCACAGTTCCTCTGCTGCCTAAATTCCAATCAACTCAACCGGTATGAACACAGCTCCTTCCCTCTCCAACCAAACCATGGTAATCCCTGCAAAGTAAAGGCAGAGGGGTAGGGCAATCCAGTACTTTAAAGAATCCTTATTCTCTGGTCTTATTGTACAGAAGAGTATTTACCTCCATTTTGAAGAGTTGTTAAGCAGACTTACATCCAAAATCGTGAGTGTGTAAACAAATGAGGCAATATAATAAATTTAAGACCTGTTCCACCCTTAAATAACCATCTGCATTTGCCAAGGAGCCTCCCTTCACATACTAGCTGATCCAACTTCCACGAAGTATCACAGCATATATTCTTTTTCACCAGTTAAATGAAAATTTGTGAAATTATGTAAAGTTTCTCCCACTTATAATCTTGACACAAAAATACAACAAAAATTTCCCACTTACATTCTTCCATTTGCTATCAACAGGTTGCAAAAGATTAGCAGGGGATGTTGTTAAAGGCTGGGTGACAGAGTCCTATAAAGAAATCAAAATATTTTAAACTTTTGTCAAAAAGAAGAAAAACATGGCTCATATAATGCAGAAAAGCAGCGCAGAAAAATGAGACTATGTGAGAGAAACAAAAGTACACAAAATCACCTTAGTTATAAATACTAATGCAGCAAATGACAGCAAAATGACAGCCTTACAGTCACTGTAATTCAAAAGATGTACTCATGTATCACACAAGAGTGCATTCTTTGGTATCACAGCACTTCAGGAAACTTCAGCTTTTAGAATGGGTTCTTAATAAGGACATAATCATTGCTTATCCCCGGGTATGTACATGCCAACAAGGGATGACAGAGACTGACTGCAAACTTCAGAATAGAATTATTATACTGGACATTTGTTGTTAAAGCAGCTTTGCAAGTTTTGAGCAGAATGAAGGAAAGTTCTAATCTAAGAATGCTAGTGCTAATCTAATAATGCACTAAGTTTCTAAAGCAATAAAAAATAGGAATAATTAAATATAGGCAGGTTCAGATATAAAATTACAAATAAAAAGCATAATCCTCTCTAATATGCAATTGACATGTCATTTTTTATCTCTGCTCCTCCTTGCTAAACTTCTTGGCATCTATTTTAGAAAGAATCTTTTTCTCCCTTCTCTCTCTTTGCTTATACTATTGTATTGCTTTTGCTATTCCCCTCTTGCATGCAAGCAGCAAAGGATTCATGCAGCAGAGATAATACCATACTGCTGTAATATCAATATGCTAAGAAAATCCAAAATATTTAGGCAAACCAAAAAAATAAAAACAGAGCTAGCCAGGGAAAATAAACAATGGGTAGTATGAAGGAATTCTTTTCCATTCTGCTTTTAAGATTAGGCTTGAGAATGTAGAAATGTAAAAAAAGACAGAGAATATATGTACTTGCAAACAAATAAGACATATTAGTCTTTCTTTTTAGGAAGTAACATGAAGAAACAAATAGCATCTGCCCTATAAAACAACTTCAGAAAATCTAAAAAAAAGTTTTTCCAAACAACATTACTAGACAGTTTTTTTTCAACAAGATACAGCTGCAAAATGAAGTTCAGACTCCAAATTTTAACCATTCTCTTTCAAAGTCTGGTATTACTCATCACCCATTGAACATTAAAGCATGAGTTGGAGACTAGGCAAAACAAAGTGGAATAAAGGTAGAAAAGGTAGTTCTAATCAAAGAAAATAATGAAGAGTACTGTAATAAACCAAATATGCACTGGCTCAAAAAATACAGTAGTCTTTTGAAACCAGAGACATTTCCTGAATTTTAGCTCTTTTTTGTACCTTGGCAAAGAAAGAAAAACATTCACTGCTTCCAATAAAGCTATGTTTTTTCCTTTATAATCTGCCAAATAAGAAGCTAACATTTAAAACAAGTTATCAGATACACACAGAAGAATCCACTATGTGTTTATATGGGCTGGAATTATATAAACAATTTCTGAAAATGAGTTGAAACGAATACATTGTTTCAATAGTTCTAAAACTTCCCCATCATTTTTGTTTTATCAGAGGAAGCCAACATAATCTGTAAGAACAAGAATTATACTTTACTTAGTTGTAGAATTAAACTGCTGTATTTTCAACCAAATCCTTGAATTTTAAATACTTTTTTACATGTAGTCGGCCAATTTATATTTTCCTAATATTTAATCCTGCAAATTAACACCAAAAATCACACAAAACTTGAAAAAGACACAAGACAGCTACAGGTCAAGAAGTGCTGGCCTATCTGAAGAATTACTGGAATCAAAATACAGACCTAATAAAACTCTCAAAGGCATTTTCACAATATACCAAGCAAAGCTTACCGCTGTAACATGAGATACATCTGTTGAAGCACTTGCAGAATTCTGTGGACCACTCATGTGCATCTTGCTGATATGTGTATTTAAACTACCCAAGCTTTTGAAGACACAGCTACATTCTGTACAGTTGTATGTAGGGCCGTTCTTCACCTTAAAAAAAAAAAAAAAATTGGAGTTAATTTCCCCTACATCTACCAAATATTATGTTTTTCATTATTTTTCTATATAACAAGTACATTACGGAATTATGAGAGCTAAAATGCTTTGTTTTTTCAAGTTACCAATATGCCGTTATTGAACCAGGCTGGTACCTCCTCGATATAAATGAACTATAATCTATGTACATGACTATAATTGCTTATTACCATTTCTCAGCGTTGTGAAGCACCAGACAGCAAAAAAAAATGTCCTCTGGCAAACAAGGCCTCAGACTTTTCTCTCTTTACAGTCTCCTACCATTCCACACTTAAAAGCAAGAGTGAAATGCAACTTTATCAAGTAAGATGTGGCTGAAGATGAAACATCATAAATTATACAAACGGAAATTTAGAAGTGCGAGATTAAAAAATGCAGACAAAACCAACACTGTGAAGGGCAGGGAAGTTTAATGTTTAGTTTGAACTGAATTTGAACGCACAGAATGAGAAAGTGATCAGCAGCCACTTGTTTGAGACTTTCACACCAATGGGTTAAGGTAATTAAAGCAGCTAAATTTGCAGATTCCAACCATCCTCACTATTCCTCCTCACTCCATCATACAGCAATAACATCCAGTGTAGCACTTGCAATGTGCAGGGAGCAACAAGATATTCAAAAGAAAACACACTGTAGTACTTGCAATATAGTATTGGTACTTTGTATTTTGTGACACTAAACTGCGAACAGGACTTTCACAAAGAGGTATTAAGTAATAAAATATGCTACACCTAAACAGTGCTTTAGGAAGTGAGAATCAACCTGTAATTCATTATCAGCTGCAATGTTATTTTGTAACTGTCTCAGCATAAAACAAAGAATTCATAGAGTTCCATGCAGGCTTGAAGAAAACACAGCAACAGCAAGAAAGGAAAAAAAAAAATTCAATAAATTATCCAAAACAGTAACTCAAATGTAGGCTCAGGACTGCAAAACACAGCATAGAATGTGTAGCATTTATTTAAAGTACCATATCCCACAGCTTGATTCTTTCTTACAGAATAACAAAGTAACAGAGAAAAAAGTGAAAAATATTTTTTACTGCATCCCTAACTAATATTGAAAAAAGTCAATTTAAATTATTAAATCAACGTTAGTGCATTTTTTTATGTAGCAAAAGCTATCCCATATCGAGAGATGTTAACCTTGAGGACAACTAGTCACACAAAGTCAGAGAATCACAGAATCAATTAGGTTGGAAAACACCTCCAAGTCCATCGTCTGACCAAACACCACCATGTCATTTAGACCACAGCACTGAGTGCCAAGTCCAGTCTTTCCTTAAATACCTCCAGGGACAGTGACTCCACTCCACCTGGGCAGTCCATTCCAATGCCTAATCGCCCTTTCTGTGAAGGAATTCCTCCTGATGTCTAGCCTAAACCTCCCCTGGTGCAGCCTAGTACTGTGTCCTCTTGTCCTTTGGCTGGTTGTCTGGGATAAGATGTTGACCCCCACCTGGCCACAGCCTCCTTTCAGGCAGTTGTGGAGAGCAATAAGATTCCAATAAGATTCCCCCTGAGCCTCCTTTTCTCCAGGCTAAACATCCCTAGCTGCCTCAGCTGCTCCTCACAGAACTTGTGCTCCAGACTCTTCACCAGCTTCACTGCCCTTCTCTGGACCTGCTCCAGCACCTCAACGTCTTTCCTCAACTGAGTGGTCCAAACTGGACACAGTACTCAAAGTTATATGATTTAACATAATTAAGTGCATTACAAGCTACTAAGACATATCCATATACTAAGGCATATCCTAAAAGTAAGGAACGAACATGCTTAAAGGATCCTTAGTGATATCTACCATTGTAACACAAAAACAGAAAACAAGAATACAAATCTCAGAGTTAGGGGAAGAGTGAGAACAAAGATGATATTCTGCACACAAGAAAAAAAAGAAGGAAAAAGTGCTACCTCTACCACTTCACAACTTCCAAACTAGGTCTCTTTCTATGGGTATTTCCAACCACAAATCATTAAACTCTGCAAGGAAATTACTGAACAAAGCTGCATAGCTTATGTTGTTCAGAAGATGGTATTATTACAGCAGTACCTTTTGAATCTTAAAAACTGTCAAAAAGAGGAAAAAAAACAGACATAAGGAGATCTGAAACAATTTTTTTAATCTTATTCTGGAATTTCCTTCTACCTGTAACCAAAAAAACCTCTGTAAAAGGCTGCAAGATACATATTTCAAAGACAAATGGCAATACATTCTACAGTGGAATTAGCGAGTTGCTGTTTTGCCTTGAAACTTTTCACCATTTTCTGCTTGGACACTTTTAGCTTTCTTTCATCTGATTCTAGCCCTCGTTCTCCCAAGACTGATATAGGTACATTTTTGAACACCTAACCCCACTATTTATTACCATGTATTGAAAAGACATGGGAAATGAAGGTTTTGCTACTTCTCCTAAATATACATTTATCCAGACAAGGCTAAGGAAAGCTCACAGGTAAAAGCAGCAAACCAGAATCTACACTACAGCAGTAAATCTATACAGGTTGGAGCACATAGGAATAGCAAAACTGAGTTAAGGTGCATGTTAGCACGCAGGACTCGATGAATAATTGCATTTACCTCCGAGTGAACTCGCTGTATGTGTGACTGCAGGTTGCCTTTCTGGGAAAAGGCGGCGGGACAAAAGGCACAGGCATGGGGCTTCTCCCCCGTGTGCTTGATCATGTGGGTCTGCAGAGCCCCCTTCTGGTTAAAGGCCTTCCCACACTCGCTGCACTTGAAAGGTCTTTCACCTGCAAGGAAACAACAGCAGGAGGATGAAGAGGAGGAAGGGTAAGGAGTTTTAAGTAAATGTCAGCAGTTTCCTGTATCTAAAAGAAAAACTGTATCAGTTAAAATAAAATACACACATTACTATATATGTTATTAGAAGGTTTTGACAATAAAATTGCTTACCTTGACCACCTCAGCACCCACTCTTATGAAAATGTAGCCTTTTGAAAAAGTTTTGTAACCTAGCTGATGATTATCAGTTGAAATGGGTAAAATAAAGGAGATCTACATGAAGCAATTACTTAAAATAGCTTCCCTCATCTTGTGGTTTGGAAGATCTAAGAAGCTGCTATGCAAAATCAATGGGGAAAAAAAAGGGAAAAAGAAAAAAAGAAACCCACATATGTTTTACACCAAATCCTATCAAATGCATATACCTTCACAGAAACAAACTGGCCCAGAGGGTAAATGCACAGTAGTAAATAACTAACAGTCAAAAATTTAACCTTTTATCTAATTTAAAATCAGAAAGTCTTACAGCAGCACTGCAAAAGATGGCATATGGTTCCCACTCCCCAATAAATATTAACAGCCATTCATTCTTTGCAACCACCTAATGAAAATATGCAATGAAATAATGTTTTGGACAGCTCTGCTGAGAAAATAATTTTTAAAACTGTTCACATTGAATATTTAAAGAAAAACTAGCCAGTATTGTTACAGAAATGCTCGATTTCACAATTTTGGTGCCCTCAGTGCTGAGCATAATTACAGTTTTTGTATACTAACAGATAAGCGTGAAAAACTCCAGAGAAATTTCAAGTTACAGAATATATGAGGACTGCATAAACAGATTACAAAGCTACATATTTTAAACGGATCAAGAATAAATTTCCATTTTTTACAACCATGTGTTCTAATTAACTCCTGGAAACCCCCACTGCAAACTCACTACTACCCTTGCTTTTCTTTTAGTGAAATAGTTCAGCTGTGGTAGCTGTAGGACCTTGAAAATATTTAACACTTTGCCTTTGCACATTTCTATAGCCAAGACCAGCATAAGCATGCAGTATATTATGTCTGCTACACCAGTAAGTACTACCATGTGCACACTAAATCAGTTTTAATAAATACTTTTATATGTTTTCTAATTTTATAGCTGTAATTACATCTACTTTAAACTTACTAACTCTTAATTAAATTCACATTGTCAGAAACAAAAGCAGCTATTTTTCTGAAATATATTACTCACTGCAGGAATATATATCTTCTGCTGGTTAGGGGTTTTGAAGATGCTTTAAGGATTGCAGGTTTTAACTGTGTATGTTTTAACAGAGATTAAAACAAAGAACACTGATTCATATCTGGAAATACTAAATTCCTATTGGGCTTTCACAGGCAAAAAGCTTAGCTTCCAGTAAGAGCTGCTGTTGGACACATAGAAGTATTCCTTCAGGTTAAGTTTGCCTACATAACTGAATCTCAGTGTAAAAATGAAATCTTAATGCTATTGTGGAAATGTGAAATTTTTGTATTTCTCAAGTATAACTTAATAAAATACAGACTTGAGGAGTGGAATAAGGGGTTCCTTACTTAGTTATTAATGTGGGAACTGCAGTCCCTGAGACTTGATTTTTTTCCCAAAAGGATGTAAGTGCTCAAAATGCCTAGCTATGAACAAAAAAAGTATTGCAATTAAGAGGCTAATGTAATGCTGCATGTTGTGCACAGACCTGCTATTTTAACACTTGAAGACTTGGGCATTCTAAATTCTTTAAAGCAAGAGTTGTTCTTTTCTACATATTTACAGTACCTCAAGCAGCTGAATGCCAGACAGATTGCCTGCAGATTTAGAGTACTAACATACTTCACAAACTAAATGAGTATTTGCAAGCTACTTGGAACTTAAAATGACCTCCTGTCATGTGCAGATTAGGACTGCATTTTCTGTCTCAGATTTCCCAATAGACAAATGTCTTTCTAGTATTCAAACGAACTATAAATGCCCTTGAACATTTTGAAGCTTTAAAAAAGCATCCTCAACGAACTATAATATTGTTTCTTTAATTGTGACTAGAAAAAGCTAATGTATTAAATAGAGTCAAGAATCTAAAATACTGAAGTTAATTTTCACTGACCATTTTTTGGATATTACTTTCAAGCAATTGTTTTAAAGCAGGTACAAGGGTGACCTCTTGTGTTACTTTTCTATAACTAGAGCTGTAAAACTTCAAAGGGTTCTTAAGAAAGTGTCACACAATGGTATTTTTATTTCTTAGTAAACAAGGCCAGTCTTGCAAATGGCAACTCATCACATCACTGTCTGAACAGTGATATTACACTGACTGATATTACAAACAGAACTGCATGCTTACATAAATGAATACTTGAATTAGCTAAAAACCAGACAAATGGCAATTTATTCAATATGTATGAAAAACACAAATACAAATTGAACATCACTGGAACATCTTCAATGAAGGCTTTGTTTAAAGCTCCTGCTATAATAGTGTATCTGGCTAAAACATAAGAACTATTCTTTTACAGTCATCTGTACACTTCTAAAACTTTTGTATTATTTTATGCTTGGCATTTTTCAATTATTTCAATTGATTAAGGTTTAAACATTCACATATTTATGACAGAAATTTAGCAAAAAACATCCCCTATTCATTCTGCAAATTTGAACAGTCACCTGTACTTCTTCTATTATTAAAAATTACTACCTAGGCTTACCAGCTCTGAAGATCACTTTGTAAGTTTAAATAAATCAATTTAAATAAATGCAAGACCACTACTTTGTTAGTACTATTAATTTTCATGTACTTTTGCTCTTTTAGCAATTGTAGATTTTAGAACCTGCTCTCTAGAGTATGTAAGATCTAATTTAAACTAGATGATATTTGGTAACAAATGAAATCTATAGAGTATTTTACATTTTTTTAACTGTTTCTAATCATATAAATCTGGAAATTTTAAAAGCATATAAATTTCCTAAGCGAAAGAATTACATAAGGTTTATTTGAAACCAACAACTGCATCTAATGAGCCAAATGTATTAATAATATTTTAAGTCCCAACAGGAAGAAAAAATATGTAGTATTTCACAGGTTAACTGATTTTTGTAAAACAAAAAGAAAATAAAATAAGTACTTCCACAGCCTTACCTGTGTGTATTCTAACATGCCGTGTTAACTGACTCGGTTTCTGGAACGTCTTTCCACAGTGAGGACAGGAATAGGTAAACCCACTTCTGTCAATGTTTCTGTTGTAAGATCTGGTATCTGATACCCTGTGATTAAAAAAAAAAAAAAAAAAGGAAAAGAAATAATTTTAATATGAAAGGCTATTTTGAAGAAGCTTATTTTACCCCATCGCTTTCAATATAGTGTAAACTTGATGGCAACACAGTACCAGCTGCAACAGTGATAACCCAAACTCCATAATCACACTGAAAGAACAACGCAAACAGCTCTTTTCTCAGAACCTACATGCACCAAGAATTTTAGTTATTTCTGTAGTAAAAATCCAGTATGTCTTAGAGGCTCTCTACAGACATCTTCAGGGTAAATTCTGCCAGAAGTATACAGCGACTTCACAGATATTTTGGTGGGAACTGTCTACTCTACACAACTCTAAGAACTGGGAATAGACAGTATTTCTTATTTTTAAATATGTAATTTTCCCCATCTGTTTTTTACAGAAACAGTAAAGATTAAAAGAGAGATCACCTGTCAAGACTTAAGGCTTTTTTAATATATAAAGTAAACCAAGAGACATTTGTCTTCCTTCTAACTTAAAGTAATTCTCACCTTGCTAAAAGTAACGTTAAAATAGAAAGCTGAAAGAAAGGACAGAACAAATATTCATCAAAAATAAGAAAAGCATTTACCAGGCCTCCTTTTTTTCCCCTTCCTTTTGTGCTTTTTCAGATTTACAAGAAACTCATGGGAGGCTGTAATGAGGACCTCTTGGGAAAGATGATTAAACTGCAAAGAACAAGTTACATCTTTGCAGGATGAAAGCATGAAAACTTTTGTCATTATAATAAATGCTATGTAAAATTAATATACATTTGCTTCAATGTACTGCTATTAGCATTTAAAATCATAAACACACTCCAAAAATCACTTTGCATGAGAGAAACTTAACCCATGTTTACAAATAGCTGGCAGATGAACTATGCTTAGTATGTGTGCCAAAATACAAAAACAGGAAAAAAAGAAGAGGCCTCCAAAAATAACCACCCACTTAAGCAAAGTTTTAAAAAGCAAGTGTCATTTTAGAACAGCATACCAAAGAAAAGGAATGATCTGCATAAATCGTGGCACTTTGCTGACTGGAAATACTACTCCTGCTTTTCCCAGCTATCACTATAAAAGTAACATCTGCTCATTTTGTTACAATCCCATGATTGTCACCTTATTTTATAGTGAGTTTTCATATGCTCCTTTAGCTGCGAGGAAGTTTCAAATTCTTTTTTGCAAGACTTGCAGCTGTGGATCCTACTGCCTGCCAATTCTTGACGATGTTCTTCCATGTGTATGGACAGCTGACTCTGTAAAGTGAATTCATCTCCACACTCTGAACAGATAAGATTCTGAAAGAGATAATAGTGACTGATTTTTCAAAACAGCGGTATACAAGCACAAGCTTTGCTCAAGTAGATTAACTTATCCTTCTATGGACATTGGCAGCTGGAAGCAAGCAGCAAGAAAAGTATACAAGCAAGAAAAGTTTATGAGCCCTGTAATATAAATTACGTACAATAATCACTGCAAGATTATATTAATATTTATATTTTAAGAAACTCCACTAGAACTGAGTTCTGAAAAACTTCATACGGCAGCAGAAACGAGCAGTTCAGTACCATCATCACCACTCCCTATTTCCTTGGTGGGCTGCTTCAAGACACACAGAAGCTCACCTCATGGTCTGGTCTACAGAAATATCAGTAACAAATAGGACTTTCCAACCAAAAGCATCTTAACTGTAGGGATTTCACACCTTTACTGGTTAAAACTGTAATGACTGGCACTTTTAAACAGCAATCGCACCACAGTTAGCACTGACTTTTCTTAAGATATCTTGACAGAAAACATGACAGAAATAAAGAGGGACACATAATGTTTCTAATAGATACCTCTTCAACCTGTTATTTTATAGCAGTATTAAACACACCACTTTCCAGTTATGTTAGTATTCCATGTCATCTAGAATGGAAATTATACTTGTAATGTTTAACGCAAAAGTATTGCCATTTCTCTAAAATTCAGAGTAAGAATCAAAGTCAAATATTGTTCCAGTGAAAATTAAAAGCTCTGCATTTATTTGACTTCCTTTGGCCTTTTGAAACCATTAATTTTGTCAGTGTATCTTTATTTTAGAAAACCTAAGCTGAGAGTTAATCTTAAATGTCTAAAAATATGCATCTCTGTTAAATGTTCTTCACTGGTGTGCCTAAGTAACTTCAGTCTGTTTTTTTTTAACTATAAGCTCATTTTTCAGTAATGGTGATTATCACTGCAAACTAAAATGTTTTTTATCCTCCCCCGTTTTTTCCCTCTCCCTTAATTATCAACAAGAAAAATAAAAACAAACAACAGAAAACAACAGTGTTCATTTCAAGAATCATATTGACAAGAATGTTTTAATCAAGAGGAACACAGGTATCCAACTTTGTTTTTGGATTGTTTTGACAATAAATTTGTTCTTTAAGTCTGAAAAAGAAAAATTCTGCTGTATCACTTGTCCACACAAAAGCTTAAAAAGCTGAAGTCCTTCAATGAAATTAATTACCAACTCAAAAATTACTTGTTTAATCTAACCTAGATGTCATTACTGGACTCAAGTTATAGTGTGAGATGACAAATAACTAATACTTTTTTTTTCTAGGACATACATTCAAATCTGAATACTTCTTATGGGTATCTATTGTTGTTACACAATGAATTTAGTTTATGATTAAACGAAACTAAAAGTGGGGCAAAATTTTATGAAGGGAAGCTTACAATTACTATACCAAGCTCATGAACCTCAAAACGGTGAGATTTCGAATCACTCCTCAGCATTTTTCAGACACGCATATGTATCATGTTAAGTTGCTAATACACGTATCCTATTAAGCAACTTCTACAAACAGAAAAATAGCCCAAGATGAAGTATTTGAGACAATAAAAGACTTCATGATTCTATTCAGTACTGTGGTATTTGCTGTAGGAAAGCAAGCAGAAAAACTACAAAAAACCCAGCAATATATAATCACAAACAGACTCTGCTATAGGAAATACCAGATTTATTTTTTTGCTTCTCAAGCAAACAAAAAAACTGACCACCACACACAAGTAACTGAACACTGTAACCTCACTATGGTTAAATTCACATTTTAACACTGAACAAAAGGGGCTGATCATACATAAAATTCCCAAACTGAGAAAAAAATGTTTAAAGCTCTACTCATTGGATTCTGCCTGTATTAACTCTCCCTACCTTACCAGATGCAACATGTGAAGAACGCTTAGGAACTCGTGATCTTCACCTGTTTAATATCTATGATTCCTAGCATCTGTAAAGGATTTTAATCTGCACTTTTCCAAAAGATCATTGCTCACAAATTTAATTAGACAGGACAAATCAAATACAGCTAATATTTTTTTAAATAAAAACCAAACAAAACCCCAACATTGCACAAATGAAACACAAAAATCGAAACAAGAGGATCTTATAATGAGGGAATTTTCACTTTATATCCACCAAATACCAGTTTTAACTTTTTCAACATATTAAGGCTCTCCTAAAGCCCAAAAACCCTCATGTTCATGAAAAAAGAAGCCATAGTAGCAGTTCTAATGTAATAAATAATTTTTTTTTCAGTTTTTTATTCAGCATTTATGTCTTGCCAGGGCAAAACACAGCAGTGAAAACCACTGTACATTTTCACTGAGGAAATGGACAAAATCAAGAATCCTCTAGAAGATGGGGCATATTTACACAAGATACCGTCCTTTATGATTTCTCAAGAGAAAGCTACCCCATATCAGTGAGGAGTGTCAAACGTGAAGTTTTTCCCTCACACCAGTTTATCACACACAAATCACCAAAGAATGTGAGGAGAAAATACAGTCTCTTGCAAGCTCAGTATCAATAGCTCAGAAAATTCCTTCCAGAACTTCTCACAGGAGCAATCAATCACAAAAATCTAAGTTTCACAGACAGACTCACTCTCCCAAATCTCAATAGAGCACTCAAGAAGCTAACCACACTAATTTCTTTGTCTTGCCCATCTGAATTCATCTGTAGATAAAGCTGCCTGATGTAGCACAAAACAAGAATAAGGTTCCCCAAATTTCAGTTTGTGAAGCCATCTCCTTAACTGCTATGTATGTCCCCTAATCTATATTCCCCCTACGCCCCTTTGCGCTGATTTCAGGTTTTTAACTCTTCTAACAGCAAAAGGAAGAAGAGCAAACAGGAGGGAGAATGTACTCCACTGGTAACTCGTTATCCTGCATGTTGTGGAAAACTCAATGACAGCTAGTGCCATCACCAATACCCTCTGCTTCAAGTTCAAATTCCAGCTCTCCTCCAGGTCCTGTGCATAACTGCTGTGAAAGTTATACCTGCAGTTTTCTGTGAACTGTTACATTCATCTCTGTTTTATCACAAAACCATTGAGCATTATAAGAAACATATTCATTAGCAACTGAAACATGTATGTATTTTTGCATTAAATATGTATTAAAATGTTTGTATTTTCAAGCAGCAGACTGAATTTTAAATTGGAAGCCATCACACAACCAATTCTTCTGACATCTGCACCAAAGCAACAAACTCAGACCTACTGTAGTGCATGAAAAATCACTAATGGCAGAAACAGATATCAAGAACCACCCTTGGGTGTCTTTCCTGATGCTTAGTTTCCTTATTCTGATGTTTTTAGCAATTCATAAATCAAGTTTCCTTGGTAATACCCATTAAGTCATTTATTATTACAGATATGTTAATATGCAACAAAATTGTACTTAACTTGGCTACCTACTTGACTGTGCACGTGACAAAACGTGAACTAAAATATGATTAAAGAAGGAATACAACCTCTACAGATGGCATGCCGGCATCTGTTTTAGGGAAAAGTGCAAACAGGCCTATTATCCCAAACTTACAAGTCAGAACTGCTGTTGATGCCTTAGGTTTTAACTTTCATATTTTTCAAACCCTGTGCTGCCTACTGTGTAACTCTGAAGTTTCCTGTGGCCTGTTAACTTCTGCTCTCTCATGCTAGGCCTGCTCTCCAAGGACACTCAGACCGTCCTAGGCCCAAAAGTATAAACCAAAAGCCTCTAAAGGGGGAGCAAGCTTGGGGAAATTACATCATTAACTGAAGCTTTAATTGGAGAATTAACCCTGATATGCAAATGAACCAAACTTATAAAAGTGTGAAGAACTCGTGACCTGTTGTCCATCTTGGGGTCCATCTTGGCAGTAGCCTCTGGCTCCCCAGAGTGTACCTTTGAAGGCCTTTCAAATAAATACCTACCTTATTCCCTTACTCTCGTCTAGTCTCTGTTTTTAGGTGGCCACTTCAGGCATCAGTTTTTTGGTGACCCAGGTGGGACAAGAACTGTATGGTGGCCACTGTAAGCTGTCAGCAATTGGCATGGAGAAACACACCACCATTACAGTTATGATTAGAAGTCTGACAATAAAAGTGCATTCTTGATTCAGCTCCCATTCTCCCAACACCAAGTGCAATTTTGAAAAAACCTTAACAGGAGGAAGAGACAATTACGTGATGGAAAACTTGGTATCTCGGGCAGTGCAATCACCTCTGGCAATTGTAGTAATGCAGTCATGACTATAAAGTGTGCAAAATACACCACTATGTATTAACTGTTTGCTAAGAATTTAACCAACACTATCAGAATGGAAAATGAAATTGTGAGAGGGGAAGAAACAAGAAGTACTCTCAAGCAAAACAACCACTCAAAAATGGAGGTGGGAGCTGTAGATAAAGGAACAGTTTCATCTATTTCTATGGATGGTGAAAGTGCCTCACCATGACATCTGCCATCAAACATGATCACACATTATTTATTACGTGTGGGCTTATCAATGTAGATTAAGCCACAGAAACATCTTCAAAATAAAAGTATGTGTAAATAACCAATCAGTTAATGTTTATAATATGGTATCTATCAAACATGCACAGATGCTCTTTGTTCATAAAGACACAATGGGAACACTTACTTATATTCAGGATATTAATTTCCGTAACTAATCCCCGCTTAAAATTTTATATTTCTTTGGAACAAAATAATTTATTCAATCCTCCAATTTAAAGCATACAGGTAAGGGATTAAATACAACCACTATGACATGTCTTTTCAAAATTCTGTTATAAGGTTTCATGAAATTACCTCCTCTTTCTCATGTAGCATAATATGTGCTTTCAGACTGGCTACTCGGGAGAACTTCTTGTTGCACACAGGACATGTAGGATCCTCGCCATTGTGAGTACATTTGTGAAGTGTCAAGTTGAATTCAACATTAAATGACATCGGACACTGGTCACACCGGTGAGGCTGTTTGTTAAAATCACAAAAATAAAGACAAAATTCAGTCTTCCCATAAGCTACATATACCCTGACTGACACATAGAACCATACAAATCAAAATGTTAAACATTAAAAAAAAGAGCAATTCAAGTACCTACGTAGGATAATGATGCTTAATAATACCAATATTAATAATTTTATTTTCTTTGCATCTCAATACAAAAAATACAAATACAGCATTACAAGAGCACAAAGGGAAAGAAAGCAGGGGAACTAAGGAAACCAGAGACTCAAAACCAAGACTGTCCAAAAAGAGTGAAGTTAGCAGGAGAGAGGAATGAGCAAGAGACAGAAATACATTTTCCTTCTTTAACTCCGGTCACAATTCACCCAGAGGGTGGTTGGGCACTGAACAGGTTCCCCAGGGAAGTGGTGACAGCACCAGGCCTGACAAGAGTTCAAGGAGCATTTGGACAATGCTCTCAGGCATATGGTATGAGCCTGCCCAAGACCAGGAGTTGGACTTGGTGATCCTTGAGGGTCCTTTCAACTCAGTATATTCTGTGATTCCATGAAATCTCCTTAAGTAAAATTAATAATCAAAACAGCAAAACACTTAGTTTATACTAGGACTGACTAGACTGCTTTTCACTTGGCATCTGCACAATCATTTTTAATTCTTTAAGAGCACCTTCACTTTTAGATGTAAAGGCTCTTACACATAAGTTTGCAATAGCATGGGTTTAACTTTATCAACTTTACAACACTGAAACTTGTGTAAGTTGTTCTTTGTATACATTAATTATCTCCAAGTGCTAAGCTTTGTAAAAATTAATCTGTATTTAGGGCTACCTCAAAAAGTAATAAAATTGTTTTCCTATCACATGTAAGTAGTTTTAGCTCTGTGAAATAGAAAGCAAGGGAAATAAATCAAATGCTTCATATTACAGATGCAACTTGCGGCAAAAGCTTCATTTAAAAAGCCAGTCTAGTCTTAATCACATATCTGTATTCTTCTCATTCTTCCCAAATTTGATTTGTAAGTAGCTAAAGTGATGACATTAATCTACTGATTAATACATACATACTAAATTACTTTACTAGTAGGGTCCTGCTAATAAATATAAGCGTTATTTTCTTTTTATTGCTAATGTGCAGAATCACTTTGCAAACTATTGCAAAAAACTCATACATTTTCTCACCTAGCTGAGTGTTTTAAAAATCAAAGAAAATGGCTAAAATTAAAAATTACTGATCTGGAAACAATAATCCAATCAAAGGGCATCAAAGGAAGGTCCTATCTCAAAGGAAACATGAGAAAACAAGAGGAATGTCACAAAACTGAGGCCCCCAAGTAATAATTATTAGTAGTGTGACTGAAAAGAAATGGAAAAGACATCTTGTGTTAGCTTCACTTGATAGTATATGAAAATATCAATAGACACTGGTTATATCTACTACAATTCATACCTTGTCATTTTGCTCATGATCCCTCATATGGCGCTGGAACTGGGTCTCTCTTGGAAAAGACAGCAAACAAATCTCACACTTATGAAAGTTGGGTACTTGGCAGGGAAAATCACCGTTCTCTCTTTTTGGTGTCAGAAGATCATCTGCAAAACAAGCAACAAAAGATTTGTATGAAGCCACATTTCATCTACTTATAACTCCATTGTAAAAAACAGAATCATTTCAAGCAGAAACTATTCCCATTCCTCTACGATTTTAGACTTATCCAACACTGTAACTTCAAGGGATCTTGAAGATCTCAGGCATAAACATTACTGCTTCCATTGACATAGGATCATCCAAATACATCCATATCTCAAGCTGCCAGTCACTAAAGACATAAATAATCATCTTTTCCCCATAATTTGAAATAAATTCTTTCTGTGCTCCATAAACACCCATCAAGTTCGCAACAAAATGAAACGTTGCAAAAAACACTAGGTATGAGTAAGATACTGCCAGGGGTTACTTCTAATAGTATTACATCACCTGTTTAATAAAGTTTTTTACAATTACCTAGTCAGCAGTTCTGACTACTCAGATTTTCTGCCCTCCCTCCTTGCTCTCTCTCTTTCCTTAAGAAAAATTTAGACATCTTTTCTTTCTTCTTCTGGCATTTTAAAACCTTTATTAAAACCTATTTTAAAACCTTTAGGGTTACAAAACCAACACCAATGTTTCAAATAGTTGAGAGAGATGCAATAAACTGCAAGTCTAAGTGTGTACACATTAATTCAAAGGAAAGAGATGTATTTTTCTTTGAAAAGATCCAGTCTAAGCCCACATAGTTTTCTTTAAAACTCCTACAAGTCATACAACTTTTGACATACAAGTTGCAAGCTTCTATATCCTTCTGCTCAAATGAGTGAAGTCAATCCTCTAAATACTTTATGATATAAGGAAAATATTAATCTAAGGAACTTAGGCACATTTTATATTTGAGAAGATGCTCTATTACTAAGGAAGTAATCTTTATTCAAGAAAAAATTTAAGAAAAGCAACTGGCAGGAGGGGTCAGCTTGTGCTGCAGGTTAGGGTCATGAAAGAGAAAAAAATCTATAGAATTCAAACACTGCCACAACTAAACTGCATCAACAACAGAACACAAAAAGAAGGGAACACTGATTTTATTATCTAGACATGGAAGGCCTGATGTTTCTCTTTAAGTCAGTACTTTTCCCCACGTATATAAGAACTAGGCATAGGAAGTAACAACAACACAAGGAGAAGTTTACAGCATCCTGTTTAAATTTCCTCAGAGGAAACTGAAGATTACAATTCGTACAGTATTTCCACTCTACTGCACCACTTCAAAGTCCTCTCTCATTCACCACACCATTTACAAGCAGAAAAAGAAATCAGTACCTTATGTCCTGACCATTTTTTTTTCCCTGCTAAGATTCTCATAAACAAACTTTAAAAGCTTGTAGTTGAGGAAGCTGTAGAAAGCATTACAGCACAATGTATTCTGGGCAAGAAATCACAACTAAAAACAATGCCCTAGGGACTTATACTTCTCCTTTCTGGACTAAGTTACCCAATTAAATTTTGCTTTGCAAAGTTTCATTTTCACGTATTTCTCTGTAACACAATGATGCAAATATTACTAATCTTTATCATGTGTACACTTGTACTTATTGCATCCTTTAATAAACTGTAAATTCACAGTATGCAGACACTATCAATAACAACCCTGAAATAGTCACATTTCTTCAAAAGCTGAAAACCACAGCTTTAATTACAAGACACAATCCTTTAAGCATCCTTGTGATAAATATGCCTGAGCAGAATAAAGGACACAAGATCAGTTTCTGTAAATAATGGCAACACAAGAGAAGTGAAAGAAAAATCTACTCCTATACTTGGGCTATATGAAAATGTAATGCACAAGGCTTTCCTTTCCCCTGGAAAAAGGAGTAATTGTTCAACCCCATGAAGGCCTGACCTCTACTTTAAATTGACAACTGAAAAATGACCCAATCCATGACTTTAGAAAGACCTTCAAACCTTCCCCTTGAGCCAAAGAGATTATTACCTTTAAATATTCACTCTTGAGATCAAAGGCACAGGGCAATATGCAAAAATAATGCCTAAGCAACTGAAGTAGCAAAAATGTAGCACTGAGATCATCTAAGGTGCCAACTTCCCTATACTTTGAAACAAAAACCCAACACGCTCACTAGTTTCTGAATAATACTACCAAGTGACATCGGTCTTGGGTTCATAATATTTCTATGTATCTTTTTTATTAAAATGTGTATCATATCTGTATTGACTGTAATACTGATTAATCTACAGGCTGCAAATGTTCTTCTTCAATTCAAAAATGAGTTTAACTATAGAATGAAAAATTAAGTATCTTGTAGTATTTCAACAGAATTTGATGACTATAATTCTATGAAATCAGACCACCTGATGCAGTACTTGAAAGTACTTTGGCTTTTCTGTAAAAAGACAGAATTGATCACCACTAAACTAAACAGAAAGACGAAACAAGTGCATAATCCTAAAATGTTTCATGGAAAAGAACAGAAAAACAGCCGGAACTTCGAAAAATGAGGAGTTGAACATATCATATCCCATGCCAAATCATCAGGAAGTTCTCAAGACTAGTTCATGGATGATCATAAACCCTCCAAGCTGCTCTGCCTTCCCAAAGGCACTCAGATCCCATGGAAGAAGAAAACAGAATGCACCTATATAGAAAATGGACTGCTTACATCTGTAACATTCTAAGCATTACGCTTTCAAAGAAAATCTTTGTAACTCTTTCCAAAGCCAAATCTTACAGGCTTTTTTGGCCCTATCTTTTGTATTGGTAAAAAGCAAAGGGCTTTGGGGAATCAGGACTGGACCCTAGAATCACCAACTGCACTGTAAAGTCCAGCTTCTCTTGGCAGGTGACTCTCAGTGCAGAAATCCTTAAGGACAAGGCACGGCAGATCAGCTTAGGTTAGATTCCAGAAGTCTTCAAAGGCTTAGCTATTGGGAAATCAGCCTGAAGTCTATTCTAGATAGTTACAGCCAGTATGTCCACAGAAACAGTCTAATTTGGATATGAAAGAATTCTGAAAGTTCAGTTGCTTCACTTTTATTCAAAGGGCAGGATTACTAACTAATACGGGTTTAAATTGAAATACAAACTTACAAACTCATTTTTTATTCATTAACACTTCATCTGAAGTAGCCTATGGGAGAGATGAGACTAAAATCTTTTTTTCATTTGTATTGTCACTAGAACAGTCTGATCCTCTATCACCTACCAAATACTGGGTATTTCAGAGAGCTGCAACTCCCTTTTATTAAAGATGTAGGAAGGGACTTTATATCTTACTCTTCTACTAACAAGGAGAGCATTCAGAAAAATATTCCTCCTGAAATAAAACAATTGAGTAACAGCAAGGTTTAAACTGTTACACTGTGTCTAGAATTAGGAGGACAGTAAAAACAGGAAAGACTGTCAATTAAAGAAGTAACAAGCAAGTGAGGCATATTTTGACTTTTCAGGCAGGTGTCACATGACTCAGGTCTGTTTTCATTTCAATCACCAAAAAAAAAGTTAAAAAATGAAATAACCATTTGACAAAATTTGTTTGTTAGAAGAATGAGTATCCCAATGAAAACTTTATTTACACTGATACCTATTTCATAACAAGTCAAAGTAATAACCTACACTACCGTATTTCAGATAAATATACAATAAAATAATCTTTCCCTATATCAGAGGGAAAAAAAGTTTTTGACACATCAGCCTGGATCATCAAACAAGCCAAACACTGCAAAATACTGAATCTATCTTAAAGATCAATACTGTTGAATACCAGAAAAACACACAGACAAAAGCATGTTCAAGAAGTTGGCAGTGGGGTATGAACCCTGTATTTTTAAATGCACTGAGAAATTCGTCCATTAAAAAAATGCAACAATTCTAAACACTCCCTGGGTACCTAAGTGAAAAAAAATCAAAATACTGACATAACTGACACAGCATTTGATGGACACAATTCATCATTTATCATACTAGCAAACATATCATAAATAGCCAATATGATGCTTATGCTCTCAGAAAAATATACGTATTAAATACGCACAAATTAAGCAATTTATTTATTGTCAGGTATACTCTGGCAGATGAAAACACAAGTCTGCTGTTTGTTAATGAATTAATGCCATCCAGAATGCCATTCAAGCCAAAACCACAGAATTAAAACTTGGAGGTTTTAGTTCAAGAAGACATTAACTGATTAAGCACATAATGTCAACACAATCACATGAAAAAACTGGCATGCTCTTACTAGAGAGCAGCTTCTTACTGGTATCTGTAAACACAGAGAGAGAAAACACAAGAAGAATATCATAGTAATAAACCTCCTGAAAAGTAAGTGATTCTTTCAGGTCTGCACACTACAATAAATGCTAAACCTTGCTGAACAGAAGGAAAGCTGCAAACATTTGCATTTTTTAGTATTAACTACACAGAAACAGTGCAGAAGCTACTGTCACTTTCTATTTTTTTTCAATTTGCATGTTAGTCTAGCTGCAACATAAATCAACCTTATTCCTTCACAGCTTGGGAGAGACAGTCAAGTATCAATACAATTAACCTAAACAGGGAGCACTTAGCTCATTATGCACCATCAAACACATTTTTGTCAACATGCACTGTCAAACATATTTTTGTCTGTATTCTTACAGTTTGTCCAAAGTGCCCAAAAACAGCAGAATCAGATTTGCAAAGTACCTATCAATGATAACAAACTTCCAGTTTAAAGATGGTCTTACTTGAATGCTCTTAATGTTACAACCTGTAATTTCTTTCCTGAATTTATTGTCCCTCACAGAGCAGCAGCAATCACTTTGGGTGAACTCAGCTGTGATACAGCCTTCACCAACACTTGACCTCAGGAGTTGAGTCAGCAAGCAGGTGCTCTCTGCTAGAAGCCACTGATGATAACTCAATGTGGAAGGAGGAAGACAGAATTAGAGCACTCCCAGCCATTCTCTCCTTATGTAAGCAGCACTGTGCCTCATGGCAGCCCACAGCCCTCTCTGCAAAGCGCAGATGGACTCATTCAGCTGTGAATGCAGCACAGCCTTATTAGATCTCTAATAACCTCCTCGAATCCGACTGAGAGGACACTGAAAATAAAACACTCAAGCTTGTGAAATTCATGGATGAAAACTTGTCACTGAATTTAAATGGCAGCTGGCAAGCCTCGGGACAAAAGGGTCTGACCCCATCAAAACCTATTTACTAATTTATGAATGGAAAGAAAGTGGTAGGACAACAGAACAGGGATGGCAATATTGACATTTCCTCATACTACACTTGAACTCACAGAACACAAATGATCATGAATCATTAGAACATTTTGCTTAGTTCTGCAATCATAAAACAGGTTATTTTAAATCTAGCTCAGCACTCCTAAACAAAAGCAGCAGGCATTCCTCCTGACTTCTAATGGGAAGAGCAGGGGAGAGACTCAACTCTCAGTCCACATACTGAGCCAAAATCCAGAAACCAATCAAGATTTGCTCCTATAAGACAAGATATTTTTATTATGCTTTGGTCAACACTTAATCCGGAGTGCCAAGTAGTCTTAGTCCACACACTTTGTTTCCAGGAACACACTGCTGGGATGGACATCCAAGGGCCAGTCACTCAGCATATGCCAACACAAAGTAGTTGCACTCCTTTCAGGAGCAAAGATGAGTCCAGACAGAGCACAGCCACACTGCTGCTGCAGAGAAGCTGGACAGGACACAGAATTAACATAGCCAGTTAGAGGCTAAGTAGGTTGCACTGGGTCTGGCTGGGATAGAGTTAACTTCCTATCAGCCCATATGGTGCTGTGTTTCAAATTTGTGACTAAAACAATGCTGCTAACATCACTGCTTAAGCTATTGCTGAACAGTGCTGCACAGCATGAAGGACTTCTCTGTTTCTCACTTTGCCCCCACAGTGGGTAGGCTGAGGGTGGGAGAAAAGTTGAAGCTAACACAAAGGGATATTCCAGGCCATAAACCATCATGCTCAGCAATATAAACCTGGGGTAGTTCTTCCAAGGTAGTGCTCTTTGCTCAGAGACAGCACCAGACTGTACCTCTGTGAGAGATGGCAAACATTGACCTTTGCATCACTTGGTTGGACTTTTTTGTTGGTTGGCAATTTGGTTGGTTTGGAGTTTGTTTTTTTGTTTTGTTTGGGGTTTTTTTACCTTTTTTTTTAACTTTTTCCCTTTATTTCTTAAACTGCCTTCATCTTAATCTACAAGCTTTTTCTTGCTCTTGCTATTCCCATTCTTTCTCTCACTCTTCTTTCAGGAGAAAGTGAGTGGTTGGAGGGTGCGTTAATTGCTGGCTGAGGTAAACCCACCACACAGACACACCATTCACATCATCCTAACCTACACAGACAGCTGAAAATTGGCATTTCCTCAACTAACTTCAATAGGCTCATTTGACATTCAGGCAAATATTGCTACATTTATTACTAAATACTCCAGGAGCTACACTTTTTTTGACAGCTGCATATGAATACACCAAGCTACCATTTTTCAGCTGTTTTCACATTATTTGGATTTCTCATGGTTGAAGCCATGACCTTTACCTGTGTCCAGTCACTACACTGTTAACAGAAACTTCTGAATGAACTGAATTATTTACTACGTGGTCTTCCCTCTTCCAGAGAATGAACATAATCCAACTGCAGCAATAAAACCAAAAGAGGGACATGAGCGATTTCAAATAGAAATTTTAATTATATTTAGAAGTTTAGAGGCATAGAAAGGCACAAAAATTAATTTCTGGGCATAGGCAGCGATATAGGATACATATCATAACGTCACCCCAAGACAAGAAGCACTTTATGTGTGGGAATAAATGAGGTATGAAGACGAGCACAAATGCAACAGGAAATAAAATTTCTGCAACTGGCTGAAAGCTATGGACATGGGACAGAACAAGGGCTGAAGCTATCACACAGACAGAACATAGATTACTTGGGAAAAGACATGGACATTATTTCAAGTATAGTGAGGAACTAATGTGGAATTAAAGCAGGCCAGTGTAGTCTATCATCTTTATCACCCAACACGCCCCTCATACATAAATGTGGATTGTTTTACTGCAGAACAGTGAGGTGACCAAATAACAGTATCACCAATAAAGCCTAAATATTAACTTTTCTAAGGCAAAAGTTTGAGCAGTTGTTCCTCCCGTATGTTTTCAAAAGGAATTACCTATACCTATTTAAGAGATTTAGGGCACACCACACAAGCAGTACCACAACCTCTTCATTCTTGCCTGCACAACATCACTCACCTACTCTTCTCTTGTCAGTCAGAGGTCACCACATAAAACCTTAATGCACAACTACTAAAATAATCTACAAAGAAAAATTTGGTAAGACTTAACTGGTGAGTTCAAATTTTATTTTTCTTCAGTTATATAAAATTGGAATGTAAAGCCTCTAAATTGACTTTTCCCTAAATCAATGTACCCACATCCTAAGTGCTGCTAGATGACTGACAGGCAGCAAACAAAATACAGCCAGGTCTGCAGAGGCAGACTTAAAACTATGTCATCTCTGTGTTTCTTAGCTTTGTCTATTTAATATCTATCACTCTTCCTATGTGAATCCTGTTACAATTCAGGCCCTCTGAAGACATGAAATGCTCAAGTTTTAACTGCACTCATCTAGGAAATCAGTTCAAACATGTTTAAAAGTAGCCCTTGGGTTTAATAAAGGACATACCTCTTGGCTTAAAAACTGCTCCAGTACACCCTGAAATATTTATTTTGCTGTTCAAAGCATTCCTTTTGAAAATGATCAGATAGCAAAAGTCAAAACTGCTCATTTCATGTTGCTGCTATTCAGTGACGAACATCACAGGTAAAAAGAGAAAGGGCCTCTCTGTGGAAGGAGACTCCACAACTCCCTTGTGTAACCAATACCTGTGCTCAGTCACCCTTACAGTAATGAAGGGTTTCCTTATGCTCAGACAGAACCTACCATGTTTCAGTTTGTACCCAGAGAGGTCAATCTGAGCAGTTCAACTGAGTTTAAAGACAAACAAAAAATTGCAAGATAGTTTTGGGAAAACACTACAATGCCAAAAGAGAAAAAGGATTTTTTAAAATACCAGCTATTAAGGTCAAGATATTATTTTGACTATTGCTGCCTAGTGTTCATTTTTTTATCCAACATATTTCATTTTCCTAGAGCAAAGAACTTGTTCTAGTCTTTGACATGCATGGTGGTTAAAGAAGTCTAAGGAAGCTACATAAAACATTATTGATTCACCTTTATTTTCTCCCAGAGCTGTATTACCCTAAATATACAGACTGTACAACTACAGAGAGAAACACTTCCATGAAAGATATCAACATAGCACGACTGTAGGAATTCCAAGGACCACACTTAAAAAAAACCACTTAAACCCATGCAATTTCCTAAGTAAAAGATATGAAATTTATTTCTGTAAACACCTGTTTTCTAAATAAAATTTCTCCTGGTACAAGTGAAACCTATGAAATGCACAACCAGTTTTCAAAGTCTGTATCTGAACAGGACAAACAGCCAAATGTCCCGAACACATAAATTTCCCAGGTTCAAGATGTCCTGTTCAGCCAGAGCTTCCTCATTCATGACCTTTTTTTGTCACAGAGAAGTGCAGAAAAAAACACTCTGCTTGCCAACACTGACTTTGCTGCTTTCCCTAACTGCTGAAATCTCAAGGATCAAAAACATCAGCATCCACAAAACCTGCCTGTTTAGGGCAGTTCTTACAGTTCTTTCTGAATCCCTGTAATAGCCCTAGAGCCTGTAATTCTCAACAGCTGCATTCAAACCACCTCTATGAAACAGTATCATTAATAAATTGGCAAATTTCTTTTAAAAGAAATAAATATGTGAAAAATAGAGAATGTGATGAAACTCACAGTAAGTCTTGTCAGCCATACAGTTCTCTTACTATAGAAATAGTCTAAGATCAAGGTCCAACTATAAGCAAAATGAATACAGCTACTAGGCTGTATTTTTCTGGACAGCTTGTCTCAATTCCCATCCTTTTCTCATTTGGACATCACAGTATTACTACAGGAGTTCACACACGTATGACACATGCATACCCTTCCAAAAACTACTGGAGAACTAAGTAGATCTTTAGGTAGATTTTTAGTTTCAATAATAAAAAAAAAAAACCCAAACCCTCAACATCCAAAGCTGGCAACAGCAAATGTTCTTTAGGACCTTCTTTATATCCTTATTACTTAGTGATCAAAAGCTGAGATCAATGGCCACAACAGAATTAACAACAAAAAAACCCCCAACCACTTCTGGTAGGAACCTGTGGCCCATCTGGCTTTCCATACCGTAGAAAACATCTTGTCCAACTTCCCAACTCTCACATAACAATACAGCTTTTTCTTTGCCTGTCAGCACATTTTAATTCTACAGAAAAGTATTCCACAGTAGGCTCACCTACACATTCCCCTTACAGAGCCAGAGCTCATGTGCAAGCATTGAGAAAACTAAAAATTCTAAATATATACAGAAAATATTAATTGGCTGACTTTTCATGACTGAAATCGGCATGGTATTCAAATACTTTATGAAATCTCTCTCCACTCTATCTCTTTAAAAACACATATTTAAAACAAACACCTACTGCTACATGCTTGTGCTGAAGAAGTCACTTATGAGGGCTTCAGGCCTACCTGAACAACACTATTTTTTGTCTGTGGGTCTTCCGATATTCCTCACAGAACCACAGTAACATCAGCAGGAATAAACTACACAAAAGAGCCATAAAACTCACCAGCTACCAACTGCTGTCAAAAAAAAAAACCAAACCAACCAAAAAAACAACAAACGCCAGCCCATCAAACCAATCCTGTCCTGAAGTACTCTCAAGGTATCAACGGCAATAAAATATAATCAAAAATTTTAATATCGATGCGTGAGACTAGTACATGTTGGGAGAGAAAGCCAATTTTGTTTGGGGTTTTTTATACATATATTCACAAAGAAAACTACTACAAAGGAGTTTTTAAAGGAAAACAACAACAAACTTAAAAATAACGTCCTCCTTGCAAATCAGAGAGATGGACGAGTTGAGCCTCATTTTCCATTTGTCTATCATCCTTTATTCGAAGCTCTCGTTAATTTGGCCGGGGGAAGGAGGGGAGGGAGAGGAGCAGCGGAACGAGCCAGAGCCTTCCCGTCCTACCCGCCGCAAGCCGGCCCGGACAATTCCTCCGGCCCTCCCTGCCGGCCCGGCGCCGGGACCCGCACCGCGGCAGGAGAAGGAGGAGGAGGACGGCCAGGCCCGAGGAACCCTGCTGCACCAGCCATCACCGCCATGGCCGCCGCTCCCGCAGCGGGAGACTGCGGGAAGGCGGCGAGGCCACGCCGGCCCGCTCCGCCGCTGCCCGCCCGGTATCATTCCGCAGGGCCGGGGCCGGCTCCCTCCGCTCTCCTCTCCTCCCCTCCGCCTTCTCGCCTGTACCCTCGCACAATAGACCCGGCCTTCCTCCCCCATATCCGGGGACTATATGCGGAGCCCGCGGAGGCTTCTCACCTCCCACCCCCGGGCGCGGATCGCGCCCGCCCGGCCGCGCTCGTTACCTGCCTCGGCGCCGGCCTCGCCACTCTCCCCGCCGGGCTCGGGGGGCCGCTCCCTCGGCATGGCCGCCCCCAACCCGTGCCTCCTGCCCCCCCCCGGCGCACGCACACACCACACACACACTCTTGGAAACGGCGGAGGGGGGGACGACGGGGCGGGGACGAGCGGGCGGGCCCGGCCCTACACACGGGCTGCGGGGGGCGGGCGCCGGCGCTCCCGGGGGGGGCGAGCAGGGGGGCGAGCGGGGCAGCGGCGAACTCACGACAGGGCCGGGCGGGCGGGCAGGGGGCGCACGGCGGGTGAGGGGCGGCGGCGGCGGCCCCCAGTGCGCATGCGCCGGTCTCTGCCGGGGTGGGGGAGGTCGGTACGTCCGGGTGCGGCAGCGGGCGGGGCCGGGAGGCCTCCCTGGTGGAGCGGGCCCGGGAACGGGAGTCGGCCTGGTCGGGCTTTGGCACAGTTGGTCCGCTTGCCTGTGGCTCCCATCTGGACGCGTTCCTGTGTCCCCTGCTGTAGCTGATCCTGTCTTGGCAGAGCGGTTGGACTGGGTGATTTCCAGAGGTCCCTTCCAACCCTCACAATTCCGTGATTCTCTGAGGGTGGGAGTCTCAGAGCCTGAAAGCAGGACTCGGCCAGAACAGCTTGGTTTATGGTCTGAAACTGTGTCAGGGGAAGATTAGGTTGGGTATTAGGTACTAGGAAAGGGTTCTCCACCTAGAGGGTATTGGGGCACTGGAACAGGCTCCCCAGGGAAGTGGTCGAAGCACCAAGTCTGACAGAGTTCAACAAGTGTTAGAACAATGCCCTCAGGCACATGGTTTGATCTTAGGGCTGTCCTGAGCAGGGCCAGGAGTTGGACTCTGATCCTTGTGGGTTCTTCCAGCTGTGGATATTCTGTGGTTCTGTTCCCTGTGGGTGACTGTTCCCTGCCTTTCCCTCCCACACCCTCCATAAATTCTAGTTTAAGGCTGATGGGCACACAACATGAGCACAGGTGTTATAAATAAAGTATGTAATTCGTGCTATTGTGTATAAAACTGAAATGTAATAAGACCATGCAGAGACAAGAGTTTCAAAATCCCTCCACCAGCCTGGCTGAGAGAAAAATTTCATAACACTAAAAGAAGTTCTCTCACAGATGTAATCAATAAGTGAGGATTCCACCCAGGTGGGGTTGGGTCTTATCACCGGGACATTGACACCATGACGACTTGATCACCACCTTCTGATATCTACATCTCATCTGATAAAGAAGCGGACATTCTGAGAACTAAAAATAACTGTTCCAGGAACCAGAGATGGCCCATTCATCATCTAGGATGGACAATTCATCAGACCCAGGAAAGACTTTGTGCAGCCCAACTTCGGGACAAGAAAACTTCATGAATATGCTAAAATTACGAGAAGAATAGAATTAATTCGGACTCTACCCAAAAATTGTATAAGAAGGAACCAGGCGAAGCAGCATTCATGAGCTTGGGAGGTCTGATGCGATAGAGGTCAGATCTATGCGTGTTCACCCAGCTCCAGTCCTGGGCTCGGAGCTGCTTTTCTCAATCGTGGCTTTCTATGTGACCGATCTTTCAGCCGCGGAATAAAATCTATTTCTTTATTAAATTTAATTTGGCTGAATTTCTTTACCTCACAGGGACTCACCTGGTGCCCAGGAAGGTGATGGCTTCCAGCCTGCACAGCTGCCAGGGCAGGCGGGGTTTGCTGCTGAAGCCAACTGAACTTGATGGGAGTTGTTTGGCCTGGCTGTGCCCTGCCCAAGCTTTGCTGCCTGAACCGAATGCTGCCTGTCATACATGAAATCCCTAATTGTGCTTGGTCTTTGCATATTAAGTGCTTTAATTAATTAATTCTGAGTTAAATATTTTTAAATTGAATGTTAAAATTAATCCATCAGCCCAGGTACAAAAATCAAGTTCCATTATCAGTGTTTTCAATTGTTCAAAGTAGTTTATTAGGAGAGTTGCACCATTCCCAGTTAGAAATTCCCCAGTTAAAAATCCCCAACTTATGTCCCCTTCTCAAACTTTAAACCACCTGTACACCATAAGAGTTATCTTTCCTATGTTTATCGTCTACTTTTACAAGTGGTTTAAGATGTATTAGATGTATTTTAATTTTTTTTCAGGTGTTTTTACTTTGCACTTTAGTCCAAGGGCTAACTTCAAAACCCCAGTTTGTAACAGCCACAGCTATTTTTAGCCCCTTAGCCCGTCAGGCAAGCTCCATGGCAACCCAAATTTTAATGAAGGCATTGTAGCACCCTTATCTCAACTGATACCACCCCTCTGACAAGGATGAGCCATTGGTGGACGGAGATGATCTGTCAAAGGGAAAGCACCAATCACTTTAAACCAAAGGGGCGGGCTGTGGGCGGGCTGTGGGCAGACTGGGGCGGAGTAAAGGCACTATAAAACAACGAGACAGGTTTCCAAAAGTTCAGAGAGGTGAGGAGAGAGTATGCTTTGTGGGGTAGCTGTGGTGGACGTCAGCGTTGGGCATTAAAAGCCTTACTCCTATTAAGGAGCCTTTAATAATTTTTTTTGGCTTTTGGACCAGCCAAAAGTCAGCTCAGCACTGTAAGTCCTTTTTCTCTACCTGAGGTCCAGTGCTGTCTCAGCCAGAAGATGTCAGATCCCTGCACTCCTGGGGCATACCATCTACCAAGCCATAGGATCCCAAATTTTTATATTTTTCTAATTTCTGTAATTTTTCAATTTTTCTGTTTTCAATAAATTATTTTAATTTTTTATTTAACAAAGAGTTGTCTCTTTTCTCACACTGCCTAAGGAGATCTTAGAATCACAGGGTGGTTTGGGTTGGAAGGGACCTTAAAGACGATCTCATTCCAATGCCCCTGCCCGTGCCAAGTGACACCTTTCATTAGACCAGGTTGTTAAAGCCCCATCCAACCTGGCCTTGAACGCTTCCAGGAATGGGGCGTCCACAGCTTCTCTGGGCAGCCTGTGCCAGTGTCTTACCAACCTCACGGTAAAGAATTCCTTTCTAGTATCTAATGCACCCTCTTCCGTTTAAAGTCATTCCCACTTGCCCTATCACTCCTTGTGAGTGAGCCTTGTCAGAAGTCCCTGTCCAGATCTTGATGTGAGTTGTCATAAAAGATCATTGGGTTGTTCAATAGCAATTTTTTGGTATCGTAAGCCATAGTGTTTGATTTTGTTCCCTGTAACTCGTGTGCAATAGAACTGTGCTCTGGAAAGATACCAATAAAGTTGCATATGCTTTTCTTGACAGCATGTTCAGCACTTCATGGACTTCATTGCTTTCAAAGACACTGCTGTATGTCATCGTTTAATACATAGGGCTTCCGCCTCTAAAATTAGGTGTTTATTACACCTCTTTCTTGCTAAATAAAACTTAATAGAACATATTTACTTTTGATGTATGGCTTGATTATTCTTCTACCATTATCTCAGTAGTTTCATCTATTTAAAATTCTAAAGCTTTCTCATTAATTGCAGGGTTTTTCTGCAACTTTTAATTTTTAAATGCCTTTTTAAAAGGAGTATATTTCTGTATAGAGGGAACTAGTATGAGAATACTGCCTGCAGTGATCAAACTACCTTTTTTGGTTTTTTAGCCACTCAAGTCTTACAGCCAAAAATGGATCCAAAGCCCATTGCCACTGAACTGGGTTGCTGCTGTTTATTTGCTAAACTGTTAAAATGCTCAAGTTCTCCTCATTGCCTTCTAGGATGTCCCTTTTTCCTCCCCCCATCCCATATGCCAGCATGTAGCCAGTTTCTTTATTACCAAATACATAGTGTTTCAATCCCCTGTATTAAAACACATTTAATATGATGCATAAATCTGGCTGGATGATCCTTTCCTCATTTATTACATTTATTACTTTAATGTCACTTTCTGTAGTCTCTGCAAATAGTATTAGTCAAGTATTTCAGATCACTGATCAAAAAATAGGGTGGCTAGGTACTGATATCTGTAAACTATAGTAGCAAAGCATTTGCTTAATAGTTCTCTCATCGTTGAATGTTAATTATCACTTCATTAATTAATTTATCTTGTTCCATTGCAAATGAATGTTGAGGGTTTTTTCTTAAGTTAAAGCCTTTCAGATACCTAATTAAATTACATCTAAAAACTTGCCTTAAGCAACACAATTTAATCATATCAAAGAATGAATTAAGGTTTTTGGAATGCAAGGTTTCATTTCTTCCTGAAGGCTAAGGTTGGGTAAGCAATATTTAGATAATTTCACATTCTCTCCGCCAATAAGAAGTGTACTGTTTTTAATTTTCTCTGCAGAAGGGCAGCATTGGCATATAAATAGGGAAAGGAGGACTGAAGCTGGTGTGACCATTGCTTGGGGCTTCTGTGAGCTGACTACTCGCGGCAGCCCAGCTGCAGGCAGGAAAAGAGCAAAGAACAGCAGTGGCCTCTGGTGGCTGTAGGATAGTTCTGTGATAAAATATTAAGATCGCCGGTCGTTTTAGCAGTGAACTACACCCTACAATTACATGAAACACAATGACAGCTTTTTGTGTGATTTCAGAGAGGCCCCAGGGACAGGACTCAAAACCAAAGAAATCGAACTGGATCAGTATCTAGAAAAACTTTGCACAAGCTCATTATTTTATATGCTTCTGATTTTGTTCTAACTTTGTTATCAAAATTTTCTGTATTTTTTGTTGAGGTCATCTGCTTTAGGATTAAGAACCTTGAATCTTGAGTTTATTTTCAGTTTTGAAAAGACCTGATGCACACTTTACAGGAATGTAAATGAGATAGTATGTGCAGGCAACTTCTGTCTGTACAGGTAGTAATGAAAATTGTCTAATGCAAAAGCCAACTTTCATTTCTACTTTAGCTTTTCAGCATTATTGTTCCCTGCATGTCTTTCAGTGTTCAGCGGCAGTACATACAATTGTGTTTAATTTTGTACTGCAAAAGTCTGTTCATTATCTCTTCCACATTTATGTGGTATGTTTGTCATTGCCTATCAGTCTTTTAACACTTCTGCATCACTCTCATTCTGTATAAAACTAGCCCTGCATAAAATCAGAATAGACGTAATGTTTTTCTTCAGAGCCTGAAGAAGCTTGTGGTGCTGGGAGATATGCAGTTCATGAAGAGTGTATGGAATGCATGTAGAAGAGCATATGAAAATTTTTATTAATAAGGAAATCCAGTGATATATCATATGCCTAACTTTATAGACATTTCCAAGTTGTCTAATCTCTCTGTAATTTTCCTTCTTTGTCTGTGTGATTGACATGATATTTTCCACCTGCACTTTGCAGCTCCAGGAAGAAATGTACTGCATGCATTGCTAAAACTTCTGTGCTACTTGTCAGTGATTCTATTGTCTGCATTTGTAGAAGTGCTGATAGTGCTGATACTTCAAAGTATTTCAAAATTTTAGTATTTTGTAAATAATAAAATCACCGATTATAGTCTTTCTCTACAGTCTCTGGCATTACTCCAGAAGTGCTACACAGGAAACTCTCAGTTTTGGGGTGTGCCTAGCATTATAACCCAGTGCCTTCTCAGGTGAGGGCCTAGCAGACCATTACTTATGCTTTGTTGTCCATACAAAGAAAACACAGGTCTGTTTCCCAGATGCAGTCTGTAATGTAATACAGAGAGTGCGAGATGGTTAGCCTTTAACTCTTCCTATGATTAATTTTATCTGGTATCACCAATTTCGAGGAAGAAAAGCAGCTATAGTGTCATCCCTTAAAATATGTAACATTAAAAGTTATGCTTATTTTATACCTGCAGATGAACTGTAGCAGCAGAGTAGTTCTAGGTTTTACTACCAACCGGTAGTACTTGGTGTGCTGCTAAATTTTAAGGCAAACTAATGAAATTCAGTGAACTGTTACAGTAAAGCTAACTACTAAGTAGGGTACTATTTGCAGTTGTCAAATACTTTTTTACTATTGGAAGATTTTTTTCGTTTGCTTATGGCTTTGCCACACTTGAAATCTTTGGACTAAAATTTCCATGCCAGATGTCTCACTGCTGTTTATTTGAATAGTCTGCTTCTATTTTTCAGATTATCTATCAGTCTTGGGGTTTTTTTATTTAAAAAGGCACATGAAATCATTTGCTGCACTCATCAGTGAAACCAGTGGTTCAAAATTTTGATGTTAGCATGAATTTTAATTCAGGAGAAGTCTATTCCAATAAAACTTCAAATTTATTCTTTTTCAATATGTTTCAAACAATTATTAGACTGTGGTAATTTTTTTATTCTTTTTTTTTCCATTTCACTTTAAGGGTCATGTGACATCTCTCTGTCCATGTTTTCCAGGCTGGGGCAGGCAGCACAGTACTTTCCCTGAGTTAAGGCTGTAGATGTGTAGTAATACAGACTGGAAAATCCCTCTACAATTTGCTTAAAATAATGACATTTAAATAAGTAACACACCTTTTGAGCTCTTATGTTTTGGCTTTTGCATGTCTGAATGCTTGTGAACTAGAAACAAACATACTTCCAGTGAATGCATTTTTGTGTCATGCTTTGACTTCAGGCAATGGCATTTTAAGGAAAAAAAATCACAGTTTTTCCAGCGTGATGAAAATGCTGATACACCAAAGTAGTTCTGTAGTTCTGTGTTCAGCCAGAAGTGAGGGAAAGAGAGGCCATCTCAATATCCTACACACACAGTATAGCCAGGCCTCCATAGAAGGGTGTTTTGAGAGCTATACCATCAAGTTGCATAGAATGCTTTGGTTTGGAAGGGTCTTAAAGGTCATTGAGTTCCAACCCTTCTGCCATGGGTAGGGAACCTTCTGCTAAACCAGGTTTGCTCCCAGCCCCATCCAACCTGGCCTGAGCACTGTATTTGCCAACTGTTGGCACAAAACAATAAATATACTTAAGAGTGACTTAGTGCTGTTGCCAAAATGAAATAAGCTGTCCTGGAAATAGGAACTTTATGGTTATAGTGCATAATCTGGACTAGAACCTGCAGTAATGTGGAAATGTCAATAAAAGCAACAGTCTTCTCTTGTATTGCTATAATAGCAAAAGCTAGAATAGGCCTGGTGTATGTTCAGAATGTATGACATTGTTAAAATTATACACTGTGAGAACTGCAGCATGCATTGTTTATGAAGGATTTCACTAAACAGGTAGTTTTACAATCTTAAGTTATTAATTTCCAAGGAAAGGTAAATGTTTCCTGCTTTGTTGTGTTGGTTTGTTCATTTACCAAAGAAATGGTGCCTCCTACACTTTCTTAATTTCCTTTTGTGTGGCTAAAGGACTTGGGTTTCCAGAACAGTCAGCTATCTTGCTTCTAAAGGTGCTATTCCAGTGGAAAACAGTATTTTGATGAAAAACTAATTTCTTGTGAAAATCTAGTTATTATAACTCCCCACCCCCCCACATTTAATGAAGATTGAAAAGCCCTTTGAATAATAGCCATAAAAATCTTATTGGCAGCCATGAGGCTGCATGTCAGTTCAGTATTTTAAGAGGAAATCCAGTATAGTAAGGTAGGGTTGTACTGTCGTGCATTGTGATAGTAGAGCTGTACTAAAGGTGAAATCTATTTTGAGACCAGGATGACTAATCAAATGAGAACAGCACTGAGTCTAGCAGCTTCTTTTAACATATGTTACTGAACTTAGATATTTCACATCTGTGTGACTTTCACCTTCTGCCAGCTGGGCACTAACTCAAACTGATCCTCTAAAGGATAGACATTACATTTGTTGTCAGTGTCAGAGTTCTAATTGGATTCTTATGAATTCCTACAGCACCATGTTACCTAGATTAGCTCCTACACTGGGATTTTAAATCTTTTTCCATGTTTAAAACCGGGCACAGATATCACCATTTTTTGTGCAGCTTTCCTAAGGGTGCAGGTTTTGCTATCACATTCATCAGTCTGAGGCTCTATGACCAGAGCTGTCTCTTTTCTATTGCATTTGATTCTCCTATTTTTCTTCTATTTATGTAATGTATATCCTGTGATGCAGGTTCGCCACCAGCTGAACTATATTCTCTGTTCAAGTGTAACATGCCTGGAAGATGTTCCAGTCCTTCAGATACAACCTGCTAATCTTTCAGCAGCTTTGCTGCAGGGATGACAGTGTATCATCTGCTCTAGATAGTATAGGGTGTTGATTTTTTAAAATTTTTGAATCTCTTTTAAATCATTTGTCAGAAACCTCTAATAAGCTTCATTATTTCTTTCAGTGACATTAGTTTCCGTGATGTCTGCACTACCTGAAATTTCAGCCTGTAAGTGTTCTCTGTATGTTTTCTTTCTGTGTCTTTTTTGGGGGTTATTGCATGATCCTTGTGGTTTTCTGATCATGCATTTTATAATTTTCATCTATCTTGTTATGTTTTCAATTTTGTTGTGTATTGTTTGTGTTTCAAGTAATAGTGTAGGAGTCTTCATAACCTACTAGGTTCACTGATGCCTTGCTGTGAACTTGGCATTTAATTTCCTGTTTGTATGCTGCCTTGTCTTGATGTCTTACAATAGGCTGAGGTTTATGTTTCCTGTTTTATGTTGCCTTTTTGTTCCCTTCCTCCTTCCTCCTCTTCTTTTTCCTCTCCTATTTCCTTTTCCCTTGGCTACAAGTTTGGCATGATAATTTCTTCTGCTGCAAGTGTATGACCCCAGACAGAAGGTCTGTCCATCGCCTTTTTCTTCATAGTACATCATGAGAAATTTTATGTATGATCTTGTAATTTGCTTGTCTTTTCTGCTCTCTATTGCTTTTTGATGATTTTGGTGATGAGGGTGGGTTTTTGGGCAGGCTTTTTGCTGTCTTTTTGTTCTTTTCCTCTCTTACATGCCAAATTGTCCCTGAGAGTCTGTTGGAGAGTTGCTGTCCATATTGTTTTTGTCTGTGTCTCCTCATAATGGTAACATGAAGCTTTTGCACATTTTTGTTCAATCTCCTGCAGCTTAATTCCAATTTCTAAATGATGAGGATTTTAATCGGACAATTCTAGAATTCAGCTTATTTGTGTAATTTAGTACCAGTCTTCCCCAGATTCTTGACCACAGTTGTTTTTCTTTTTTTAAAAAAAACCCATTCATTAATTCTTGAGAGAATGTAAAATCCTAGAAGTCCTCTAAAAGCATGAACTGCCTGTGTCTTTTCTTCATACATCAAGGTACCAATGGAATATGTAGTCACCTTTACAAGTAACAAGTACAGTCTCAGGACATCATTCTGCCCTCCACAGATAAAGATACCTCCTGCAGAGCAGTTTCAGAAATAAGGCTTTCCGTTCCTACAAATTACACTTTACATATTCTTTTCACTATGAAGACTATGTTTGAACCATTGATCTTTTCACATGAAGGATTTTTTTAATAGAAAAAAATCTTTGTATTTGGACACTACTTGTATTTCCTCAAATCTGTTGTATTTTTCCATATTTGGACATGCTACAGAGCCCTGGAATCTGTGTGCTGCATAGACCACAGAAGCTTGAACTTAAGTGCACAGGAGATGTTTTTCTCCCAAAATTTTCAATGGAAACAAACTTACAGACTTCAGAGTTAGACTATGCATAGGACTTCCCCTGAAGTAGCAATGTAGACTAAATACTTTCATCCTGAGGAAGAAAAAAAAAAGTTTCCCAGCTTCATTCTTGGAGGGCAAAGATCTCCATTCTTTAGACAGATAACTAAGGACTTTTTATAATTTCACAAGCCTATATTTTTCCTATTTGTTGATGGGAGTATCTCACTTTGTATCACACACAGATATTAATATAACTGAGCTCGCAGTGAGAAAACAAAAATAAGTAAGTATATGCTTGCAGAGAAGGTGAGAAAGTAAGCAATTATATTTACTTGAACAACAGAAATATTATTAGAATAATAAAATTTTCTTCTAAACTTTTATTAAAAAAATCTGATATAAAGAATTCTGTCTTAAAATTAGGCCTGAACTTTTCTAGGTCAATATAAATATCTGAATGTTCATGTTCACAGTCTTGTAATTTTGGAAACTTGTGCAATAGCAAACAATACAATATAATTAATTGTTTTGTGTTTTCACAGCATTAATTCATATGAAGGAGTGTTACTTGGAGCCCTTCTGGGGATGTAACTGCACATTGTGAAATAGTTGGTGGCTGTTCTCACTTAGAAATTCCCTCCCTACCACCCTCACACTGATTCTTCTTCTCTCCACAGCTTGTCAGCCTGGGCTGTGCTGGCATGATGGTCCAAGAGGGTACACCATACTTGAAAGAGACTATGGAACTGACCCCATTTTAAAGGATTTGTATTGTTATGCTTTTGGCAAGCACAATATACTGATTCCAAACACAGATTCCATTCCCTCAGCCAGATATTAAAGCTGCAAAAATCAAGGAGCCAGATTTACTAGGATTTAGAGACATTGCCTTCATACAAAGAAGACATACAAGAGGGGTCATTAGGGAACTGAGCTTCTGGCACTTAAGATCAGGAGTATTGTGAGCTTGTAAACAAAAAAGTGTTGAGAAAGCCAGTATGTTCAGAAGAACATGTGGTTTGAAGTGGAAACTGTGGTACTGGTAATGTTATGCAACTTCAGATACATCAGTCAAAGCAGAGAAAAATCAAATAGGCTGCCAGTTAAAGAATGAGATGTGGCAGAAACAACTTCTTAGAAAATAAGATACACGATGAGGGAAACAAGTCCAGCCCTAAGTGGAAGAAGTGGCATAGTACACTTACCTGAAGCTTGACAGAAGAAAGTTAATCCACAGATTATAACACCAAAACAAAAAATTTGTTGATAAAGGTGAAAATTAAGTAGGCCTTCATGGTGGTGATATGGTGTTATTTACTTCTTAAAAGTTAGAATATAATGAAGAAACTCCCATGAATGTTGAACTTGCTTCATCAAACAACCTTATGAATACACATGGACTGAAACTCAAAGCCTAAATCAAAAAAATGTATAATTTGGTTTGTAACTGCCCAGCAAAGATGGTAACACTGGTTTTTCAGAATCCTAAGACCGTCAGAGAAGCAGCCAAATCAGGCAATAGAGTAATCATGGGCTGCCTTATTTGCCTACAGCCATGGGTCGAATACCATAAGACTGTAACACAGAGATGGCTCAGTAGATGGGTCTGGGGCAGTTGGCTGGGCAGAGCCCAGGAGGGTCTGCAGCCTGTGAGCTGGGTCAGAGCAGCTTCCAGGGGCTGCCCCAGAGCCTCACAGTGCAGGGATTGCTCTGCAGCAGCTGCTGCAGCCCACTCGGCTTCAGTGTTCTTCTAGGAGCAACCACAGTTGGGCTCCTCAAAAAAGGGAACGTGGAAAAGAAGCACCTTGTTTAAAAGAATGAAATCTTCTTAGTTCATGTCAATTTTTTTTGGTCATCACCACACTGGAAGCATTGGGCCAACACACCTACTTATGAAGAAAAGTGTGGGAAATGGCAAAAGAAAACCCACATACTAAGGAGCAAGTGACAAGGATAATGAAAGCAAGGAGATGCTCTGCAAAAAACTGATGTCCATATTAAAAGAGTAGAAAAAATTGCATATTCTGGCAGGTAACATGTAAAAGCACAAGAAGACAAGAAGACTTTTGAGGAGCATCTAGCAGAAGAATTCACAAGTAGCAACAAATCTTTCTTCCAATATATCAAAAGCAGGAATTAAGCCAAAATTTGAAAGGCAAGGATGGTAACTGTGGTATGAAGAGAGCACTCAGAGGAGGATTTAGGCCATTGCAGAGGAGCTACATTAAGTATTTTCATCAGCACTCACTGCACAAGAAAGAGGGCAGATTCTGATCTGAAGTTGTCTTTTTGTGATACTTCTCAGAGGACCCACGTGGAAAGAAAGTGGCTACAGAAGACTACAGATGAAGCCAACAGAGCACACAAAGAGCAGCATATTGCCAGGACAAGGTGATGTTCGTGATAGAGTTCAGGAGGAATTCAAGCCTAAAAGAATTGAATGACTCCTCAACCGTGACAGTGGTAACTTTCTCAAAGCTGCCTTGGCAGCCAAGGACAACTGCAAATCTGAAGGCAACTTTTTAAAAACTTTTTAAGAAGAGACCTGGGGAAGTACAAAATTCTTAAGCATTTTTGTTAAACATGACATCTGTACCATGCAGATTAGCTATCAAGAACAGTTACTTAATATCTTGATAAAATGATGTTTTTGTTGGCCTTTCTGAATTCTTATCAACACTTCTGTGGATAACTGTGATGTGATGATGTAATTGATGTGGCTTACTTGGTTTTTCCAAAAGGCTTTTGAGAAATGTCTTATTAGAGGCTTTTAGGGAAACTTTGCACGATGTCGTGAGAGGGAAGACCCTTGTACGGTTAAATGCTTAGAAGACAGGAGTAAATGGTCAATTTTCACAGTAGAAGATTCTGTATGATCTATGCTAGAGCCTTTCCTGTTCAACATGGCTATAAATTACTTCAAAAAGCATGGTAGCAGTGAGGTAATCAAGTTTGATGACATTAATTTATTCAGGGTAGTAAAACTTGGTGACTGAGCAATAAAATGACAGCTTAAATTCAGTGTAGATAAATGTTCAGTGATGTACATAAAGAGAAGAAATGCTAATTTCACTTTCATGAGCTGCCTGGAATGAGAGTTTGGAGTTATGATCAATAGTCACACGGAAACATCAGTGTTCAGTAGTGTTCAAAAGAGTAAATCAAATATTAGGAGCCATTAGGAGAAGAATGAAGAACAGAAGAGGGACTGGTACTCTGCCATAGTGTAAATCTGTGGTTTTGCCCTATCTATAATATGTTGTTCAGTTCTGATCTTGTCCCTCCCTACCACCTCAAAAAGGGACTGAAGAACATTTAGTCAAGGCTGACTAGGATGGTCAGAGACATAGAGTATCTTCCATGTTAAAAATCACTTCAGCTACAACTCTTCAGGCTGAAAGATAGAGATATTCTCAATGACAAGGGGCAAACTGTGGAAAAAGGAACCAGGAAGAAGCTAAATTACTAGGGGCAATAAATAATTATAATCATATTAAAAAATAGAGTGGAAGGAAAAGTCAGAGGGTAAAAACCATAAAAACAGGGAAATAGAGATATTAAAGTACTAAGCAGAATACTTCTTGATAGTACATTGAGGGCATCCAAAGACATGGTGAATGCTGCTCAGCAGTTCTGTGTACAGAGACTTAGCAAGGTGTATGACCACAACTCAACACTAAATACTGAAGAATTTCTTTTTTAATCAAATACAATTAGTTTGATACTCATTTACATTTGCAATTTTCCAGCTATTGTATGTTTTAACTCATTTAACTGTTTTGTTGAAACGCAAATGGTAAACACATATCTTTTAACATATTTCAGAGTCCAGAACCACATGACACTTTCAGATGACCTCCTGGGACTCTAAACTAAATGAAACCCATAATTTCCAATTTACATCAGGAGCACAGCTATTTGAATTAATTTTTCTCTATAATCTTTATCAGTATTTGAAGAATATACCAGCTCAAAAACACAGTCAGCATCATAACAAATGTTTATTTCAATATTCTTCATTATTTAAATAATGAAAAGAAACCAATTAATCTATTTTCTTGAAACCCCATAGGGCTGAGACAACCAGATAGTTTCCAACTGGTTCATGCATGCTGGTCTAATACAGACAAGTAGTGGCTAAATATGGTGGGCTGTGGTTAAAATCACTGCAGGTGTTCTACTTAATGAAGTGGTATTTAGGTGGCAGATGACATGTTGGGCTCCTACGAGTCATCAGTACAGGAGAAGGGAGGTGTAAATGCTGAGCCATGTGACATCAAAGAAGGACATGGAGGATTGCCCTTAACTAATGTAAATTGTGGTCTTTGCTACCTTCAGCATCCACTGACCTGGGCCAAAATGTAGTTGCCAATGTACATGTGGAAAGCTCTGTATATTGCTTGTAGGTCACCCATATTTATTTTATAAATATTGTAACAGCAAAGGCAGATGGGTTTACTGAATTTTCAAAAATCGTATAGAAAACTAGGGGCAAATTCAGTGTCAAACCCCCAAACTGTCTGATTCCAAATCCTCTTCAGAGGTGATGGAGAGAAGAAGAAGGTGCAAAATCATCCCAATTAAAAAGCAAACAATAATTTCATATGTAGCTCTTAGCAGATGAGCACTCAACAATTGCAATTTTAGGGATGCCAGTAATTTCAAGCAACATTTCTTTCATGGAGAATATCTCCTATGTAACATGAATGGAGCAATATCACTTCTATGAGAAGAACAAATGATTTTATAATAGCATATGTCTGGACTGAGTTTCCAGGTGTGCAGTCACCTTCACAGAAGCCTGATGCTGACTTTTTGTGGGGGAGGTTAGAACAACTGCAGGCTCATTTTCCATATGAATTATCTCCTGGGCTGCCTAAGTCATTTGCACTGAACTTCATCATTGTTTTAGTACCAAAGAAGCAACAAAAATGTGTTATCTTTTTTGCGGACATGTAAGTAAAAGGAAATGAAAAATTACAGCAGTTTTTAAAGATCAAAGAAGTGCCAAGACATTAGAGTTTTGATTTAATGCCTCATCATTAAAATGCCTGTTTCCTCCTATCCTTTTCCTCTTATTTCCTTCTCTTTTTTCTTGTTAATATTTGTTCTTTTCACTGGCATTTCATGTCTTACCAAACTTGTCTATTCTTCTTCTGTTTTATACATCCCATTGCAACACCTCTGTCCTCATCCTACATACTTTGTCAGTGTTTGAGTTCCCCAGCTGTCTTTTTTCACTCCTGATGATTTGTCTGAGGTAAAAGAAAGTAGAGTCTTCAAAGACATTGGATACAAAATTGTAATACCTGTCCACTTAAGTCAGTGTGTATTGTCTGGTTTTTCTGGGGCTTGTAGCTTGGCAAAGTATGAATGCCTCTCTAGGGAACTTCAGCAAGTGAAAGTGCAGATTTTCAAGTTCTTTTTTCAAAGGATATAGATAACTGATTTTTTAAAATGAAATAACTGAGAGTCCATATGAAGTAAGCAAGCTGTTATCGCCCACATAATTATTGAAAATCATAAGTTCATCTGAAACACTCTCTCTTTTTAACCTTTTATTTAATTCTGGAGATGACACTTACTCCAGAAAAGATCAGCCCACACAATCAAGTTGAAAATGGTCTTATAATGGAAAACGTTAGACAATCTTAACAGCAGGTGTCAGTGTGAACTCTGCCTTTCTAATTAAGGGTGAAACCAATCTGATTAAGAAGTTTCAGCACCATCACTTAATACTCTCAGTTGTGGATCTTAAAAGCTCTTTTATTATTCAAAAGTGCTTTCCAAATGTTGTTCTTTCACATGTCAAATAGTTACAATATCATAATCAAGCTATTTTTCTGTCTTTCCAGCAATTTTCATGAGCAGCAGCACCACAGTAAAAACCTTGAAATCACACCTCTGAAAGCAGCAACCATAATAGTAAATATTTGCTGTTATATAATATATATTGAATTTGTTTTATAGAAGAATGTGATAAATAAGTGATAAGGTTGATTGAAAAGGCAGACTAAACTATGAAAAGACAAAACACAATTTTGCAGAGATTTAAAGAAGTATATAGTCAGTAAAAAACCCCAAATCCTAGTGTAGAAAGTCACTGGGGCATGTAGTAATAAAAATCAACTGTCTGCAGAGCTGGCTGAACAAGCTGTAAGACATTAATGAAAGGAATTAAATTAGAATTACCTGGAAACTAGTAAAGTGGGGGGGTTAAGGTGGAAGAAATGAACACTTATCATGAAATCCATTTAGATATTCCTTCTTCCCTTCTGCCTTTAGCCAGTACCTTTGCTCACCCATATCTGTGCTAGGTGTGAAAAGGTATTTTGTATTTTTGAAGATCTTTGGAATGCCTACCTATATTTCTTCTCCAGTACAGATATTCCAACTACTGCACTGTCAGAATATTTAGTCCTAATTTTTTTTCTGAGAAGAGAGGCATAGAAATTTCTATCAATGTGATTGTTTAACAGTGTGGTTTATGTGGAAGATGAGGATAATCACAGATGAGGCATCTGTAGATTTATTCTATGACTAGATATGAGATAAAAAACTTAGCCAATCTAGAAGACATATGTAAGATAATGATTCCTTTAAAAGTTCTGATATATATGTGTGTGTGTGTGTGTAATTTCATATATATATGTATGTATGTATTTATGCATATGAGCAATGAGCAAGGCTGGAAGGCAGCCAGGATCTCCCAGCTGAGAATTCCCCTGCCTGCCTGCTTTGGCTGGCACCTTACTGCACTCTGCTCCTGTGTCACAGAGCTCCAAGTACCTTGTCCTTCAGCTGTACTCAGTCAGTGCACATAAAGAAGCTTTCACTAGGATTTAGAATGGTGGGAGTCTGTCCTAAGAATCAGTGATCCGTAACTGCCTCCATCATTCAGCCTCCTCTGCACCCCCAAAAACTTTCTATCTTTTTGGTTGCCTGTTTTGTGTGGGTCCCGTGGTGTACTGCCTGAGTGACTCCAGAATGGGAATGGATTATCTTCCTGATTGCTGAAAGGTAGAAAAGCTCTGCTACTCCTCATACTATACATGGGGAGTTAAAGCCATTCTGTGTTTCTACTGACTGAAATCAGTGTTTGAATTCAAAGAACCAAATTGGCTGAAGCTATGTCTGTATGGCCTGGAGGAGCTCAGGTACGAGCCAGTCCTGATCTCTGCCTCAGATTTCTTTTTTGGAGAGTCATCTTGATTTTCCAGATGAGAAGCAAAGTGATAATCAACATGCAGGCAGTCCCCAGGGAATTTTGACTCTGGCCCCAAGTGACAAGACAATGTAAATACTTGCAGAGATTTAAAAGCCAGGGTTATTACAGTAATTAGGTGTCCATAATTTCAGCACAGCACAACTGAATTTTATGAGATTTGGGCACAAGAATGGAATCCAAAGCCCAGAATTTGGGGACTAGACAAAGTTAGGATAACCCAGAAACATCATATTCTGAGAAGTCATTTGAAATTATCTCAAAGTTACTGGTAGAATGTAGGCTTGTCTGAGAACTCATTCTGTTTGGGACTTGCATGTCTATAGCAAGACTGCAAGGTAAGAATCTAGATTTCCTCTGAAAGTACTTAGAATTAGGAAGGAAACAAAGTAAACTTTGGTTGTACTGTACCTTCTATCCCAATGATAGATGGGATGATGGCTAGAGCATTCAACCTGCAAATGGGAACCTCTGGCCCTTCCACTTTGTCTCTCTTCAGCTGGAAGTATTTAAAATCACCATCTCTTTGGGGCTGCCTTTACCATTAGGGTAGCTGGTCTGTTTTGGGGCATCATCTTCTTATTGCAGGCTTAAACAGATTGTACTGGAGGTAGAGAGAAGCAGCATAATCCTATAGCCTAACAGTTTAGACATTATGCACTGGGCTGTAAACAATTTGTCCAAAACAAGAGAGGAACTCTGCAGAAGCAAGATGCTCTGCTCTCTTGGCTTCCAGGACTTGAGGTGGTGGGCACTCATTTCTGGTTACTTATAGCATTGAATATTGGCATATTCTACCTTTAAGTGTAACTCCAGCCTGACATACTGCATGTGATTAATCAATTTACAGAAAAAACAAGCTGCACCTCAAACAGTTTCTGAATTTAGTTGAATTTTGTGTTGCATCTGTTGCAGCAGGACTGAAATAACAGGGGAAGGTGCCTTTTTTAAAAAAAAAAAAAAGGAAAAAACCTCATCCTTAGGGATTTGGTTATCAAAAGTAATTCTAAAGGAATGAAACTTTATTGACTTAGTCTTTACCTTCCTTAAGCATCCTAATTGCCCTGAGCACTACTGAGAAAGGGAGAGAAGTATGTCTATACCAGCAAATAAAACCGTTCCCAAGAATATTCCCAGGCCCAGAAGCCAGCTGGCATGGACTGACTCACAAGTACCCCAGTAAACAAACACAGCCAGCCTCCAGAGCAGGCTGACTGGATGCAAATCCTTTGGTGCTAATGGTCTGTGGGATGTTGCAATTCCATGCCTGGGAATTGCTTGGGAGACAGCTAGTTGGTGCAGGCCAAAAGCATGTCGGGGGCTGCTCTAATAATTTCAGACCAGTCATATTGCAGTGTCTGGGAACACTCACAAATACTGTTTAATTCACTGGCACAGACATAGCCTTAGGTTCACTGGTGTATTCCACAAATTCTTTCCAACTGCTCCGAGATGATAAAGACTGGTGATTATTGGGGAGGATATATTAAAAATTAAATCTTGATTCAAATGCCTGCTTTGTTGTGAACCTTTTTACATTTGAGAAATACAAATTTATAGTTTGGTTCTGGATTTTTGGTCTTGTAGTATTTGTCTTGTTAGTGTAGCAAACCTTTTAATGTCTCATAGTAATAGAAAATAGCCTGGAGATGTCTACAGGTTTTAGAATTAATTTTGTGGCCTTTAGGGAAAATTTAGGAGTAGACAACTAAATTTGAAGTGCTTTGTGTGATTCTGGATATATAAAAGCAGTCTTCTGTACAGAGTCCTCTCTCTCCAACACCTATTTTTTTCTTTGATAAGTTATTTATTTAGAAGATATTATAATTTTAAAACTATCATCTCAGAAAACAGATAGCTTTAAAAGACTTTCAGGTTTTTCAAAACACTGCTTCATTTTCTTGTGCAATTAAATGGGCTTATTATGTAGGAATTGAGTTAAATTATAACTGTGTTCCACATTAACTTGATACAAAAAAAGTAAAGCAATGGTTAGGTGTGAACAGAGATTGCCTATTTGAATTATCTTAATTTGTTCATTGTCTCATTTTTAAGTCTTCTAATTCCTACTTCCTACTGCCCACTAAACATTTTGTGCATTAGCTAAGAAGAAATAGATAAACCACTCTGAATTAAAAAACATACTTGTAAGCATGCAACACATGAAAAGTAACTGTTTGGCCTTTACATTGAGTTTAACTGATTTTACCAATTCTTTCAGTCCTTTGATTGCAAATCTTGTATGAGAGGAAAGAAGCTGAGGTTTTTACCCCATCATATATTCTTTTCTCTTGGAAAAGAAAATCAACTCATCAAAAAGAACACATAAAGAATTCAGCTTTAACCTGAACAAAATGGTTCCCTTTTTCTCCAAGTTATTTATTTATTCAAGTATCTATATCTGGATTGCTCCTTATTTACAGAACTAATTTTAATCCCCTGATTCCACAAAAGGTCAGACAAAACTTCTATCACAGCCCTAATGCCCTTCATGAGTCTCTTTTTACTTTAATGGAAGATTTTTCAAGTCATGATGGTAAAGGAGCAAGGCCCTAAGAGGATCACTCTGAGACTCCTGTGGTCAGTATGTTATCTCACTTTTTTGTGATGAAGTTATGTTTGCATATTTCAAAGACAAAGATTTGCAGAAAATTAGCACATAAAACTGTGGTGAGGCAACATAAAGTAAGTCAGGACAGAAAGAAAATGGCAGCTTATACCACAGCATATTCTTAAAAGGCTTTCTGATATCCAACTATTAGAACAGATCTGCAGCCTTAGATGGTGTCATTGTTTACACAGGGTTGCATATACTAAAAGAGAAAGGATGGAGTAAATTTGAATTAATACAAGCATTTTCATTATAAAAGAAAAAATAAAGCTAAGTGAGCAAGCAGTAAAAAACATTATTCTTCAGTTGTGCTGTATTTTACCATCAACTGAAAAAATGTGATTTTAAAACGCTTTCATTTTGCTTTGTTTCAGCATCATTAATTCATTTAAATCCTCCCTTCTTCTACAGACAGCATAGTCTCTGTGACGTGACAGGATACTCTAGTCCTATTCCAAAATATTGTGAGACTCTTAATATAAAGGTAGTGAAAAAGGACATAAAAATACGTAGCAAACAAAACTGGGAATGATGGTTAGAAGAGTCAAGTTTCAGATGTTTTATCTAGATCTGAATTGTCATTGAACCACATATTCTAAAATAAATGTCCATAAGTGTGGGTTGAGACAATGTGCTGCATGAAGTTTTTCTGTGTTGTTTTATTGCAGTAAACATGCATAAATAAAATATTGCAATTGCCAGTTTTCATGAGCAAAGCAGTTCAATAAATAGATCTTTAGGACTGGGAGTAATTCAAGGTAAATAGATTTTTTTAATGTACACCATGAGCAGAAGACTGCAGTCAATGTCCTCAATGTGTAAAACCTGGGAAGTTTGGTGTTTTCTTGTAGTCTTCTTACTCTAGGAACTGGTATGTTAAACAAAATCACCAAATATATGGAAATCATGACACAGAGATGGGTTTGCAGCATTAGAAATTTGGGTCACTTACTCATGTGTTACCACATCCCAAACCAGCTATATCCATTCTAGCTATGTGGTCATGTTACATCTCCTCAGTCTAGAGAGCTTCAATGAATACCAAAAAGTTGTGGCATATTCTCTCAGCTTCCCACTTAATTTCAAATGCAAGTGAAGGTTGCAGTGGTTGGTGCTAGTTGGCTGGGTTAGAGTGTGTGGGATCTGTGGTTTGCTGCAGTTTGTAGTTTACAGTCTTCTCCAGGGGAGCTGAGTAACACAGACGGTGTGCATCTGAGCCAGCTGCAGCTTTCTGCTTCTAATCACAGCTGATGGACCATTAACTGCAGAGGTTTAACAATGGAAGTAGCCAATGTTGAGGAAAGTCCAGGGACTATAAAAGCAAAGAAATAAAGAGCGTTTTAAAAAATCTTTTTATAGGGTGACATGAAGGAAGTACAGTTTTCTCTTTAAATTTGGGGAAATTTGATCTGAATTGATCTTTTACTCACAGAATTTATACACCACATGTCTCTAAAAGGTCAGGCAAACTTGATAGTTGTCATAAGTTACTATGTATTTTCATGTCCACACAGATTGTTGTTGACTCAATATGACACATCTGAAAAAACCTCCACAGTCTATTAAAACCAGGGAAGGGACAGAGAAATACAGTTGCTTTAATGAACAAAATCTGACTAAAAATGGAACAGGCATGAAAAGGACTTGATGCAGAAGCTGTAGGATATTTTCTGATCATGAAAAGGTACCTGATGGAAATTACCTACTGATGAAGTGTTGCCAGACGAGAAAAGATCTGAGGATTAGCACTGCAGCTGGAGGATTGGTGAAAGAGTGATATGAAACTAGAGGGCAGAGGAAGGGAGAGAGAAGGCTGTGCTGGCATTTGAAATTTACAGACACCTATTAAATGAGATGACATAGAGAAAAGATGCATGACTGGGTTGTATGACCCAAAAGCCCATATGTCATAGGTCAAAATGAAGGAAGAGATCACTCGTGGAGGAGGAGCCAAAAAACATGTGTAAATCACTGAAAAGAGGGGCAAAGAACAGACAGAAACAGAAGACTTATTTTCTGGAAAAAGCAGGAGTAACTGCTAGGGAAGGGGGGAAATGGAGATAGCCAGGGAACACAGCAGGAGAGATAACAGTGTAGTATAGGAGACTGTGAATTACAGAAATATAAACTTATAGGTTGGAGGGACTTCTGAAAATCATCCAGTCCAGCTGAATAGTTTGTTGAATGAGGATTTTTCAGCAGATGAGCAGGTCAGCAATAGCTTTGTCTATCTCAGTCTTGAAAACCTCCAAAGATGAAGTCTGTCTCTCTGTCCTGGTCCTGTACCACACTTAGCAAAGACATTTGTCCCATAATGTCCCATTGGAACTTCTCTCACTGCACATTGCTGCTATGGTATCTTGCAAAATTGTCTGCAGTTACCATGAAAAATTTGTCATCACAGTATTGCCCCTTCAGGTAGTTGCAGGCCACTGTTAGCTCACACCATATTTTCTTCTTCACCAAGCCAAACAAATTTCTTCTCACCTATGTGAGGAGCTATGCCTGTAGCTCGTCCAGTCAAGTTTAGAATAGCTTCCAAGATGGAGATTCCACAACTTGAATGGGCAACTTGGTTCAGTGTTTGACCACTCTTCCAGTGAAAACATTTTTTATAAGTTTCAATAGAAATTTCTCTTGTTGCCACTCAGGACCATTGCCTCATACTGTTTTTATGGCATATCAAGAAGAAACTGCCCCTGTGATCTTATAATAGCAGGATAGCCCCCATTAAACTTCCCTTGTGCAGACTGAAAAAACAGGGCTCTCTCACCTCCTTGATGGGATGTGTTCTAGCCTCCTAGTCATCTTGGTGGCCCTCCAGTGGGTTCATTCTGGTATGTCCAGATCCTTGTTTTACTGAAAAGCCCTAAACTGAATATCAGATACTGCCTCTTAATTACAACATAAAGGAGAAAAACTTGCTTCATTTTATTTGCTGGCTACACTCTTCCCAATACAGTTGTCATGGTTTAATCCCAGCTAGCAATAAAGACCTGTGCAGCCATTCACTCTACTCCCCAATGGAAGAGTGTGGGAAGAGAGTTAGAAGGGTAAAAGTGAGGAAAACCTGTGGGTTGAGATAAAGGTTTAATAGGTAAAGCAAAAGTCATGCATGCAAGCAAAGCAACATGAGGAATTCATTCACGACTCCCCATGGGCAGGCAGGTGTTCAGCCATTCCCAGGAATGCAGGACCCAATCACAAGTAATGATCAGCATCACTCTGAAAGTCCCCCTCCTTTCTTCTTACCCCCACTTCATGTGCTGAGCATGACATGGTATGGTATGGTATGGTATGGTATGGTATGGTATGGTATGGTATGGTATGGTATGGTATGTCCCCACCACAAATGTAAATTTGAAAATAAAACAAGAAAAACAACTATGACAACAAAACCAAAAAAAACACACAAAAACCCCCCAAACCCACCACCACCACCAAAGAACAAAAACAAACAAACAAAAGAAAACCCCACCAAAAAACCCCACCAAAAAATCCCACCAGATTCTAAGGGCTGGTTTTGGAGGAAGGTTTTGGTTACAAGGGTTCAGTCACAGTCACTAAGAATTTTTATGAGGAATCTGAAAATGGACTCCTCTTAAGTGTTGGAGTGCTGTTCTTCTGCCCAACTAAGAGGAGGTTTAAAATACAAGCTTTAAGCTGTTCTCATATTTACAGCATTGTTTCAAATGTAGTACAGCTGTACATAAATTACTTCACATTTTGGAAGCAGCTTGGCTGCAGCACAAGGTTGCTTTGCTTATGCAGTTCAACCTGGTGTTTAGAAATTGCCTGCACAGCAGGGGAAGACTGACATGGAGATTCATGTTAATTTCCACACTTGGCAAAGGTACAGAGGAAAAAGAAAAATTAGTAAAATAAAAGCACTGTAGTGGTGAGAAGAGCTAAAATTAAATCACAACATCTCATCTAATCGCCTTCCATTCTTTTTCAGCAGATTTAAAGTATTTAATACCTTGATGTAATACTGTAATTGCATGGGGAATTACAAAATAAAGCAGAGATTGAGACTAACAATTAAATGCTTCACAAAATGTATGCTTCAGTACCTAATGTCCGAGTCCTTCTCTGCACTCCCCTCAGACCTGAAACATTTGAGTTCCACTGTGGAATACAGAGATACTCAGTATCTCTGCTGTACCTTTCCCAATGTATTCTGGGCTCCCTTGGCCTATTGGTTCATGGATGATAAATACATACAAAAACCAGTTTTCAACCATAAGCACAAGGAACAAAAGTTCTCAGAGCAAAAAATTCTGCCATTAGACTTTAGGAAAGCATCTTGCATTTTAGGCTGTTGTATTTAATTTGATGGGTATCTACAATGGAGTTGGAACTAGATGAATTTTAAGGTCCCTTCCAACCCAGCCAATTCTATGATTCTATGATTCAATGATATTCTAGTCCTGGTTTGCATTCTTGATGGTCCCAAATATATGACATCAACACATTTCATACTGTTTGTGTCATGATCATTAAACAAAAATAGCAACTGAAACTGATGGGAAGCACAGGCACTGATGGAGTCTACCCCAGTACAGATGTTTTACCTCCTGAACCATACGTCTATAAGGGTGAGAAAAATATGAGAGAAGAAAATGGCTGTTCAGCTAAGGGACAATGCTGACAGCATAACAAATACCTGGGAAATGACCATACTTAAATTTAATATGGGAATTTAGAGCCAGGATTCTGACTGTTTGGAGGGGTGTTATTTTGGACCTGCATTTCAGCCAAAGTAATGGAGTGTGAAAAAAAAGACAACTGCATTTCAAATTATACTGTTCGGTTCCTGTAATAGAACTTTGGACTTAGTGCAACCCAAAAGGCACTTGAAAAAAAAGCTTTTTGGCATTTCCACATCAGTTTTAATTGGTATAAATACAAATATAACACTCCCTCATTGAAACTGGCTGGTTTTCATCTTAAAACAAGAAATTTAGTTTCATTGCTGAAAGGGGGTAGGCAAAATCTCTATTTTCTCTGGAAAAAGGGTGAGTACTTTTTCCACATCTGTCTCAGACACAGCATGGTTGTTCCTTTCCAAAGAAAATTGTGTTTGGGGGAAAAGCTAATCAGATTATCACTCATTTTTCAGAGCAAGCCATTTGGGTAAAATGCCCAAAGGTATCCAGACTTGGGCCAATTTTTCCTGAAAGTAGTTAGTATGACACTTTCTTAAAAGGCAAGGAATTAAATTACCACAAAAGGAAACTATTATATCAGTTGAAACTGTTAATATATAGTCATAGTATCATGATCTTTTATCACTTTACACATGTAGTAGTGTCATTGATTTTTAAACAGTGCACTGGGAAAACTGAACCAGAGTTCTCTTTTTAACAAAACTCAGTGAACCTTCAGGGTTTAACTTAAATCTTATGTGCTACATCACACTTTGGAACCTCATGACAAAAAAAATGTTTTATTATGCTGTAAAACATGCAAATATTACTGAGATTGTTGTTCTATAAATGCTTGGAAGGTAAGTTTCTCAGTTTTGGATGTAAAGAAGAAATTCATTGCCTTTGGTAGCAGTGGTTAGCCAATATTGAGAGCCTGTCCTCATTAGGAAGAGAAATGGAGAATAGCCCAATAGTGACAATCCTGGTAATTTACAGGAACGTGTGCAGCATCCTGTTTTCTAGGAAATAGTCAAAATAATCACTATGAGACAGCGTCTTTGTTCAAAAATCAAAATCTGCCTGGCTTTCCAGAATTTTTTTCCCAAACAGCTCTGCACATCTTTCTCACAGAGGTATGCCCTTGACACCTCTTGCTTTCTTCTGGGTTTCTCCTCGCCTCATATGTATGCATTGGTAATCAGTCTCACAGCCCTCCAGGGACCTCCTCCATCTCTCTCATCTTCCTGAATTGCAACCTCTTTAGTTAGTTACTTAGTTACCACTCCCCAAAGGGGCCCTTACTTGCTCCTTCCAGTTAGGCTGCTGAAAAGCCAGTTTCTACTGCCCTTTTGATTTTGCTTGTCTCTAAGTTAGAGAAAGCATCTCTGAGCGTCCAATGTGCCAAAATTTTGCATTTTTTAAAACTAGTATGTGACCTATTGTTTATTGTTCTCATATTTGCTTTGGAGTAATTCTTAGCCCAGTCCTAACCAAGTGCTGGAGCAGGATGGCGGCAGAGCACCCATTCTTTCCCCGTTTGTGTGAGTGCTATCCAACTAATTTATTGGGCTGTGTGGTGAATACACCAGCTCCACAGCTGCAGAGCTTTCTTCATCAGCCACAGCAATAACTGAGCATCTGCCAGGAAGGATGAGGAAGTTAAGGAACTGGACACACCTTGGAAGGATGGGTCCATTCAGCTCTCAAATGAAGCAGCCCACAGAAGGCTCTGATGCAGGATGTACCTGGAAATAGAATATTCCTATGAAACAGTGCCCTACCCTTGATCAGTTTCTGATGCTATGTCCCTAAGCAACCATGTTGATCTTCTGTCATGGAGCTCGATGGATTTTTGATCTGTCTGATTATGTCAATGCAAGTATTCATTTAGGAGCAGGAAAATAGGGTGGATTGCATCTGAAGATAGTACCAGATGCACTGAAAGTAGAAAGTAAGTGAACTAACCTTTGAAATCACTTATGAGAAAATGTTATCATTCTTTATCCCCTGCAGTATTGAAGTCCAGGGCAGCAAAATATTCAAGTTTTTAATGTACAATCAATGACATATTAGGAGGGGTTTCAAATTAATTGTCTTTAAGTGGTGTGTTTGGTGGTGTCGTCTTTCTAGGTATGTAATCTGGATAACAAGCAATGGTTGAGATGACTCTGGAAATTACTGAGTGAAAATTACTGTCTAGTGCTCTGCAGGATATTAATTAGGTAATCCTAAGTAGCACCTTTGCATTTGAACTCTGTTAGAGATACACAGGAAACATGAACAAATTATTGGGACATAGGAAATTGCCATGTTGAATTCTCTGTGTGCATTCTCTTACTTCAAGTAAAAGTGAAGCAGCCTGTCCTTTAATTGAGAGAAAAACCACCTAAGATTATATTGCATTTGCAGGAGAGGAAGGATGTGGATATGGTTACCTCACAGGAGCTGACACACAGCAATTCATTACCCCGTGGTACCTTCTCAGTGTGTCAAAGCCTTATGGCTTCAAACTGATATTTTCTTACATTTTGCTCATTAATTCTCTGCATTGAACAGACCATATATTTATTTCTTGAAGTCTCTGAGAGAGACAAAGAAAATGATGACATTTTACAATTTTAACTGCTAGAAGAACTACAAGCGTAATTATTCAGTTTATGATGAAACTTGCAGCAAAACTGACGTATTACTACTTTGACAAGGTATAATTTCTGTGAAGCTTGTGTCCACCAATGCTAGCATGTATTTAGTTCTCTACTTAGCTGCATTTCATTTTTATCCAGCTTTTTTTTGCCTCAAATATTTTTTTTTAATTTTTTCAGTACCCTACACATATGATGCACAAAATTAGTCATGGTCACAGTAAGTCCAGGTTTTGAAACATTTTGAAATAGAATCTGATGCTGCTAAGAATAAATACTTGCAATAAAAACTTCCAGGCAGATGATACCAACACTGTCATGCCAAATCAACGATTATTTTATAGGTGATCAAAGTACCACTCATATCTAAGAATTTCCTGATTAAACAGAAATTTGACACATCCTCAGCCCCTGTATCCTACCATATTGTCATGTTAACATTACCATAAATAACACTCCTGGCACACAATTTCATATTAATATTACTTAATGCTTATATCAAGAGCAGGAATGAAGGCAATTAATTAAGGGTAACTTTATTAATTAATATCAGGAGGAGTGACAGACTGCTTAGTGGTGAAGAACATGATATTGAATAGTAAACTTTTGTCTTTTACTATAGTTCATGTTTCTAACAAAATAATCAAGAAAAGAATCAAGAGAGCAGGAAAAAATAATCTACAAACTCAGAGAGAAGGTGCAAAGACACCTCAGCAGGAGAAAACAAGCAGCAAACACAGAATTATATGGATGGATGGATCAGCAAGCAGTAGGCCAGAAAAAGGGCTGCCCAACAGGCTCAAAACAAGGACTCATTGACCCCATGTCATTGTAAGGCCACTTCTTATTATTTAATAATTCAATATTGTTGAATCCTGGAAAAGTCATGAGAGACATAGCACCAGGGGGACCTTGGCAGTCTGGAGAGCTGGGCCAACAGAAACATAATGAAGTTCAACAAGAGGAAATGCAAAACCCTAACCTGGGGGACTAATGCACTAATGCACCCTGGGGGCAGACTGCCTGGGAAGCAGCTACTCAGAGAAGGTTCTGGGAATGCTGGTGGACATCCTGGAATGCATTAAGAGCACCATCAGCAGGTCAGGAGAGCTGATTGCTCCCCTCTGCTGAGCACCAGTGAGAACACATCTGGAGTGCTGTGTCCAGTCCCAGATTCCCCAGTACAGAGACATGGATGTACAAGAGTGAGTGCAATGAAGGGCTACGAAAATGATTAAGCAATTCAGTGAAGTGCTAAAAAATAATTAAGGAATTGGAGCATCTGACACAGAAAGAGAGACTGAGAGAGCTGGGACTGTTTAGCCTGGAGAAGAGAAGGCTCAGGGATATCATATCAATGTGCATAAATATCTGATGGTTTGAGTAAAGAGTAGGGAGCCAGAGTCTTCTCAGTGGTGCCTCATGAAATGACAAGAGGCAATGGAACAAGGTGAAATAAAGGAAACTTCCCTTGAACATAAGAAAACATTTTTTACTGTGAGAGTAGTGGAACTTCAGAAGTGATTTCCCAGAAAGGTTGTAGAGTTTAAGATACTCAGAAGCCAATGGACACTGTCCTGAATAACTTATTCTAGTTGTCCCTGCTTTGGGGGAAGGAGGGCAGGAGGTTGGAGGAGGTGAGGTCTCTTCCCACCAGAAACAAAGGACTACTGAATAATAGCGTAGATGAAGGCATAAAAGTTGCTTAAGAAAAATAGTCTGAAAGAGACTATAAGCTTTAAAAAATCTCTGGTGCTATGCTGAAGATACCAAATAAATTGTAGCCCCAATTATACAAGAAAGGGCTTTGCTGAGCATAAATTTAATAAAAAGACAGATTTAAGCAGCACAGGGTTAACTGTATTCTCCTACTAAAAGATTCTGACATGTTGAATAATTATGAGGACCACCATGTATCCAGTTCTGTGAAATGCAACTTACTTTATGTATGTTGTTTTTGTATACCTGTTTAGAATCCTAGGGAAATAAATAACTATGTGAAGCCATGAAAAACATGAATGGGGAACATAAAAAATGGGTGTTTAATGAAAATTTGATGTAATTGTAAATGTTAAGTCAAAATATATTAAAACATGAGATAATGTTTTCTTACTGAGTTAATGTTCAGCCTGTTGAGTAGGAGATTCTTAAATGGTCTTCACTCTAAGGATCATAACAAGAACAGTTGAAGACTCTTATTTTGTAAAAGAGATATAAATGGGAGATGAATCAAATGTAATTGCTATTGGCATGTTTCATGCAATTACAGGGGAAAACATGATTAATAGAAATGAAATTTATGGTTGATTAAAAATAAACTATAATGCCTAGAGAGAGGCCACAGATAAAGATAAATGCATTAATATGAAAATAGGCATCTGCAAGTAAAAATCTGTAGTAGTGGTGAGCCTAAATATAGTTCCTCTTAATTGTGGGGAATAAATATTACCTCTGAAGTTGTGGGAAAAGAGAATCTTGTTTAAAAGAGAAAGCACATTTGTTCAATGCACAAAAAGACTAATTGCTGCTAGAAATCTGTTCATTTTGCTACTCTCACAGTAATGATCCTAGCATATACAAAAGGAGCATTTCAGGCAAATTGAGACAGACATGGAGCATGAGCTCAAGGTGACTTGGCACTGTGTTCCTCAGATCACCACCCAGCAGTCAGTCACTGCAGCAGACTTTCTTGACACCATGATTTGATAGGGCCAGAAGAGTGGAGTGCTACAGACTGCCCTGCATCTTAAAGAATGCAGCTGTCATTTTCATTTTCTATATGCAAAGGAGCTTAGGGACTGAAACCCACCACTGTCTTTAGACACTGGTGGGGGGAGAGCATGAGATTTCCACTATTTGCAAATTAGGTGCATCTGCTTACAGAAATTATGGGAATTCTTTACATTGTTCAGGAAAGGAAGGGTACAAAGTATATATTTAAGCTGCTATAATGAAACACATAAGAGTCTTCTTCAAGCAACCTCTGAACCTGAAGTGTGCGAGACAGATTTGGTGATGAAGATAGTGTGCAAATGTGGGTTGAATATAAGCATTGGACTAAAATAATGCTCATAAATGATGTATCCAATCTAGTGTACCATAAATGTACATACTCAACATCTGAAACTGGCCAAACTGAGTAAAATAAAGGGAAATCAGAAATGTGGCCTAAGGCAAGTTGCTTTCTTTCATCTGCTTTAGGAATGTCCCACTAAAGGAGAAAAAGAGCTAAAGCAACCAGGCATCCTAATATTTTGCCTTATTTACCTCTGCTTAAATTATGTCTCATAGCTACAATTAAAAAAAAATAAAATCCTGATATTTTTAAAACTCTTCACATTGTTTTTGCCTAAACAGCTGAGGAAAACTGTATCAAGAGTAAAACTAAACACTGTGTACATATTGCTTTGTATAGGGAAAAGAGGAAAATTCAGGGAAGTTCAGAAGAGTATCACATGTTCAGACCTCATATAACAGATGTAACTCTTTTGAAAAGACTGGAATTTTATCAGAGCTGAGTTCAATCCACTGATGTTACATAAAGACAAACATCCCAGTAGATTATTTTTGGGATGGACAAAATAATGAATCCCTTGTTCAGGAAGCTCGTAGTAAATACAGACACAGATGGGAATCCACAAATACTTAATTTATAACTACCATACCATCTTGTACAAATGAATAGTTAATTACTTGTTTATATACTTTGTATATCACCATTCAATAATATTTTATGTTCTTTTTCCAAACCAAATACCCAAGAAGTATATAAATGGGGGGAGGGGGTTGTCATTCAGATAGGTAATATATATGTCATATAGACATCTAAATTCCACTGCATTGTAATAAAATATTGAAAGAAACCAAAAGATGCTTTTGCCTTGTGATTTGTTCTTTTCAGTTTGTGTCATTGCAGCTTTGTTAAGGCACAGTCTAAATCTTCCCGTATGGCATCTTTGGTACTTTCCTACACATATATTTCAGTAAATGGGCTTCAGTCCAAATTTTTATTCCTTTCTCTTTTGTTGTTCAAAACAATCGACATCAAACTGAAACATGAAAGAGAGAAGAAAAGGTTGTTTTCTCTACACTAAGAACCACAGCAGTGTTTTACATTTTCCATATGAATACAATTATTGTTCATCTCTTGCTTGCACACTGCATCCTACATTTGGATTTTGGCAGGTAAACTTATGCTTGCTGAGCTCATTGATGCTTTTGTCTGATTCTAAGCAGCACTTTAAGCTTTGTTATTGTCCGCTAGACACTTTCCCTCCCCCATAGCTACTTAAATCCTTTTTAAGATCAGTTTTCTGGAGTCCATCTGGCATTTTCAGACCCCTATTACGAGGCCAGTGCACTGCTAGGGTGTGCTGTGAGCTGTGAGAGGCCGTCGTGCTCTCTTTCATACACACAGCAACAGAAGTGCTTTCTGTTTATACTCCTCCGCATGTTATCTAGAATCTAATTTCAAACACGTTCATGCTAAAATAAGACTTCCAACTACTACTTCTATTTGTACACGTCAAGCTTTCTCAATCCTAGCTTTATTGGCTAAAAAAAAGTTTACAGATAACATACCCCAGGCAAAGTTCTCTAATGCTTCATTTAAGAAACATTAGTAACTGCGATCTGTGGAAATGAACTGAGATAAATTGTGGCTTTTTTAAAACAGCTTCTTTCTGTCCAATTTAGGTATCAAAGACTGAAACACTGGTAATATGTCTGAAACATTTGAAGATGAAATAAGAAATTACTATTGATAAAGAGGTTGAGTTTACTCTGTTTAAAGGCTTATCTGGTCAGAATAATAACTTAAACCAAAGCTTTAGTATATAAGGATGGGGGAGCCAGTGCTGTTGGTGTGTATCTGACTCAGTTCCCCTACATATAAGCAGATGAACATTACTTGGTCTAGATCTTCTGACTCCTCTTGCACCATCTGCCTAAGCATCACTTCTGGGGCTGCTTGACCATGAATCTTCGTCCACTGCCCTGTTTTCCCTGCTTCACCTTGTGTAACCTATTCAAGTGCTCACTCACATCATAATGGCTCTCTCTTGCTGTTTGGAGCGTGTGGCACCAAACCCAGCAGCACATTTTGGGTGAGGACTCTGAGCTACTGGTTAAAAGTGTACATTTTCTGCTCTGGCAGCTTGACAAACCTGGTAATACATTTTGATGGTGAACTGTTAAATCAGTTCTCAGCAAATCCCACTAGCAGTCAAAATACGTAATAGAACAACAATCATTAGCATTCTCTTTAATGAAAGACAGTAGTTCAGTCACGGAACCCATAGCATTCAAAGAAGGGTAAAGTATTAGGTTTAGTGAATCCTACCTTGGAAACTATTTTTGTAAATCTGGAGCTATTTTTCATATACAGTTTGAAAGTAATCATCTGCATCTTCTCTGATGCAGGGAGTATAACATTCAGGTCAGCTTGTTCACTATCAGCTTACAAGTTTTCCATGAGACCTAGGGCAAATGAAATAGTTCAGTCGAATCCTTGGTTTTCTAGTAACAAGAAATAATGTTTGAATGTTTGAGGATTCTGCTCCAGTGATGATGATGAAGTAGTCTGAATCTGTGGCAAGTATCTAGAGTAGTCTCCTTTTGCTAAGTAGTAGCAAAATTCAGAGCTTTGGAATTGAATTTTTCATGTGAAACAGAAATTAGTGACAAGTCAGTTATTTATCTAATGCAATTTGTGCATTGAAAGATTATGCAGAAGTCCCTTTTCTGTAAATAGTATTAGGAAAAAAGAGCATAAGGGTAATTCATTAGACACTTCTGTCCTGCAACCAACCAACTTCATGGCCCTGGTGGCCAAGAAGGCTAGCGGCATCCTGGCCTGTGTCAAAAACAGTGTGGCCAGCAGGACCAGGGAAGTCATTCTTCCCTTGCACTCGGCACTGGTGAGGCCACACCTCGAGTGCTGTGTCCAGTTCTGGGCCCCTCAGTTCAGGAAGGACGTTGAGACACTTGAGCACGTCCAGAGGAGGGCAACAAGGCTGGTGAGGGGCTTGGAACACAAGCCCTATGAGGAACGACTGAGGAAGCTGGGGTTGTTTAGCCTGGAAAAAAGGAGACTCAGGGATGACCTTATTGCTCTCTACAACTTCCTGAAAGGTGGTTGTAGTCAGGTGGGGGTTGGTCTCTTTCTCCAGGCAGCAACTGACAGAACGAGAAGACACTGTCTTAAGCTGCACCAAGGGAAATATGGGCTGGATATTAGGAAAAAGTTTTTCATGGAAAAAGTGGTGAAGTACTGGAATTGTCTGCCCAGGGAGGTGGTGGAATCACCATCCCTGGAAGTGTTTAAAAAAAGATAGGATGTGGCACTTGGTGCCATGATTTAATTGAGGCCTTAGGGCATGGGTTGGACTCAATGATCTTAGAGGTCTCTCCCAACCTGGTGATTCTGTGATTATGTGATTACCCAAATAACATTACGTTTTCCTCACTCTCTGTCCTTTAGAGGAAAATGAGTGAGACCAGGCACAATTCAGAAATAACTATCACAATTGGAAATGTTTGGGTTTCACCATCTTTATGCTTTTTTATTACTCCCTCCTCAGCTGAGACAGTTGAATCAAGTCTTTTAAACTACTGCCTTGAACATTTCAGGATAAAACCAGTTGGGCTGCCCTAACTCCTAGCTGACGATAGTTCATGGCATCCAGGTGATTTGACATGAAGAGAATGAGGGGCACGCCCAAATTGTTTCATTAAGTCAGCTGTATGGCTGATAGTTTTCTGTTGAAGGATCATTAAAATACCTGTGGACAGAGGAAGAGGAGTGGGTGCTACAGTGATTTCTACAATTGCTGTTTTAACAACAGGGAAACTCCTAGCCAAAGTGCCTAGTGAAACTGCTAGCCAAACTCCTGCCTAGTGCTTGTTTAGAAAAAGCAGATGAGACTGAGCATCCCTCTTCTTCTCTATGATTCCTTTCTCTTCATTATGCTTTCACTTGGGCTGTGTAATAGAAGGGAACTTCAAGGATTCAGATGCCATCCAGAAAGAAAAATAAAATTATCTGGTCATAGTTAATTACTTTTTTGACAAAATATTCTCTGAAGCGTTATTCTGCTTGTTTACACATCTTTAAACTCCAGTGTACCTTAAATTCTTCTATAATAGATTTAACTTCAGATGCACTGTACCAATTAATATTCCATTTTGGTTTTAGATCAGAATAATGTTTTTCATATAGTATTTTTAATGACTATGCCAGTGTAGTGCCCTTCATAGATAGCACTAAAACGTTAATTATAAACACAGCATCTATTTTGCTTTATGAATTCTCTTGTAGAATCAAATTACTGACCTTTTTCTCATTTAATCCTATTTTCAGAGCCACCTTACAGAATTTGACAGTGGAAATTAAGAACTTTCTGAGAGCCAGCTCAATTGTTTTCTTGGTTTTTAGCACCTTAAGTTCTTACCTGGAGAAATCAAATGAAATCAAAATTAGCTGAAACAAAAATCAGAAGTGACTGGTTTTATAGGCCCATTTTCCCACATTAGTTCAGATGTTGTCTGTTATGTCCATACCACAAATAATCAGGAGGAAAACACTTGGAGGGTCACATAGGTCAATAAACATCTGGTTTATGAAGTGTTGCCCCGCTGCCTGTATTATGTTGATAAAATTACTTTAGTCAGGAGAAAGAAATATAAAGTATAAAATATAAGTGGTAAATTTTCTCGTCTTGACATATGGAAGATTTGCATGTGTAATTTACATCGGCATAAATCTCAGTTTATCAAAATGAAATTCTATCCAAAATTCCAAGAGGAAAAGAAACATGGAGTGTGTTTTTCAGCGGTCTGTTTCCATCTCAGTGTAGGTATAGGGTCCTCTGTCCATCAGGAAGAGACCATTCCAGAGTACTTTATACTTCTCCAAGCAAGTCATTTGAAGGCACTGCTTCTTTCTGCTATGGAAGCAATTTTAATCTGCTCTAAATGCAGATCAGCAGCAAAACCCCCCAGCCATACAAATTCTCATAGTCACGCTCTTCCCCAAATTCTTCTGTTTATCTCTCGAGCTTTTGCAAATATTTGAAATTCCTGGAGAAATCCGTCTTCACCTGCACCCACTAGCAGATTCACTAAAGAATATTTAATGAGAAGGTCCTGTGTTGTCTGTGTTATCAGGAACAGCATGCTTAGCTTGCTTTAATTCATGTGGCAGATAACTGCCTTTGTGATAAGCCAGCTTTCTTCTTTTTATTGCTGTTCTTTGCATGGCTTTTATGTTCTCTTGTGATGTTACTAAACATTTTGCTTGAATAAAGATTGGGCTGCTTGTTGGATTTTTGAAAACTTTCTGTGTTAAAAAGCAAAACTGCTTTGGGCAAATTTTGTTTTCTTTTTTTTTCCAAGGAAAATTCCTGTTGACTTCAAATAAGGGCTTCAGGGGTTAGCTGTCCAAGAAAAATGAGTGTATGATCACAGGAAGAGATTTCTGACACTTTCCTTGGCTAGGAGCATTCATCACATATTTGAATGGAGTGCTGCCTGGAATGGATCCAGGAAAATAGGTATTAGTTTATGAACTCCAGTTATTGTGCAACCAAAATGCAGTAACATTAACCAATATGTTTAGGTGACTATATTTTGTCCAGAGGAGAGAAAGCAAAAATTAGTAGATGTGATACAAAGAAATAAAATAGTCCTTCATTAACTGAAGTAATTTTTTTGCAGTGACAAAATTAAGTACAAGGCATCTGCCCTAGACACGTAATTCTAATGCTTACAAGAATCTTGTTTTTACTTGAGGCAGATTGGATCATTTTTCAAACAGCTTTACTGGTCAACCTGAAATGAAAATTACCAGAGACTTGGTACTCACACTATAGGTAATGAAATATCCCCAGCAAGGCATTGTACCTGTGTTCATCGCATGTATCCTCCCAAACAGGAATAAAAAAAACCCAACAGTGAACTTTTAGTGTATGTCTTGGGCAATTAGACAGTAGATATTTATCAAGAGATGAAATAATATCCTCAAGAAGTCATCATCTGGTGTTTGTTAGGTAGGTCAGCTTCCAGTGTAGCCAGTTGCTGTCTGATCTAGACACTTCTCATCCTACATTCCAAGTAAGTCACCTCATCCGTACTCATCTAGCCACTTTCTCAGTTTTCACACAGTCAGATATGCTCATAAAACTGTCCTAAACACCTTTTCCACATCCTTCAACTACTCCAGACAGGTGTGGTGATGTATCAGAATTTCATCACTGTTGGCCATGGCAGATTTGCTCTGTACTTCCTACATTTTTTTTAACCTTTCCCTGGAATACTGCAGGTGTGTGCTACCTGCCAGCAGCCAGCAGTGACTCTATCTGTGGAGAACAAAGGCAAAAAATTCCTTGTGCTCTCCAGTGCTCTGGACTCTCAGAACTGTAGAGAGTTGGATGGGTGCAGCCTCTGCTCCACAGAAGGAGATTGCGAGCTTCCTGTTTTTAAGCTGCCCTTCAGGACACAATCAGGGCTGTGGGTACTGGTTGAATCAGAAGAATTGCTCCCTCCAAACAGTTCTCAGGGCCCTTATTTGCACTCTGCAAGTGACTGGTCTTGGTGATGGCATGCACGTGGTACATTTGGTAGACATCAGTTGCCCTCTTCAGTATCCCCTACTCTTTTGTTAAAGTTCGCAGCATCAAAAACTCGGCTGTGTGGGTTTTTTCTTTGACTTCATGTGTGTTAAAAGCTGTGGCAGCCTCAAAAAGAAGGAAGCTTTGGGTTCAACTAGAGACACCCCCATTTTCTATTTTTTGGAGGCCTCTTCTGCTCTCTTTTGTGGTCATTGCAGTCATGTTTGCAGATCACGGCAGGTTTGGCAAACCTTGTGAGTCCCGAGGGTGATTCTGCACACTGTCCACAGCACGTGTGTCAACAAGCCCAGCATTGCTGGCCCACTGATAAACCAGCTCTTCTGGAACCATCTGGAGCTAATGCAAGTCTCATTTCTGACACCTGTGTTCCTGCCTTAATGCTTCCAAATAGGCATTAAGGGAAGAATGGATGGCATGAGCAGAATTACTGTAGGACATCTGTAGACACACTGTCACATGACTGATGTTATGACACGTGATCTGCTTTAGAGTAATTTTTTACCATTGCTATGGAGATCAGAATGCCGTGGGTTTATTTCTAAGCTTGGATCTTGCACTACGTCCATTTTTTGCTATATAAATTTAAAATTAAAATATTGTAATATGTATCACTATTATGAGTTACACTCTTAAATCTGCCTCTGGGCACTTAAATAAATGGCCAGGTTTTTAAATAATTAAGTACTTCCAGCTCCCATCAAAGTCAATAGAAGAGTTGTAGCAAGTAACAGGCAGCAAATTTCAAGATAGAAAATACAAAGAAAAGACAATTTCAGCTAGTATTGTATGAGCCTGAGGCAAAAGATGTAGAAAATGTACCCTTATCATGGATTCTGCTAAATAAGGGGCCCACTGTTGATCTGTCCACTAGTTGGCAGGCATAGCAACGGAGTCAGCCATCCTGTGAATGCATCCCTGGCTGCTCCCGAATCTCTGCTGAGGCGTCCTAGCAACTGTGTGCCAGCACTGCACTGTGCAAATGCATAAGCATTAGCAGGATCAATCAAACCTGCAGGGGAGTTTTCCAGTGGCTGGTGCTTAAAGCATTTCACTGGAACAGAGTGAAACACCTGGTGAACAGGGATACCAAGGTTAAGTGTATTTCCAGGACTGCATTCATCTTCTTTTTCTTAAAATACCAGCAACTAGAAATCATAGTTCTGAATGCATAGCTTGGAGATTTTTCCCTTCCCTTCAAGATCCGGTTCCTGAGGATTATGCAACTGTACAAGCGCCTGCAGCAGATGCTGAGAATATTCTCACTCTTTGATGGATTACATGGGTCACTTCAAATTTAGGGACAATAGGACCTTGCAGATCAGATTTACAGTATATTTAACATTCCTGTTTCAATAGTGGCCAGTGCAAAAGGTTAGCAAGGATTGAACTATCTAATGTAGTAGTAGTGTACACTATTTTTTCCCCTCAATACTATGTTTCAGAAAAATACCATTATATATCAGCAATTTTAGTTGACTTACAAGATGAGGTGAATTTTTACAGTTTTTCATTTTGCTTTCTGCCTTTGCATCCCACATATAACAACCCTGTAACATTTATTTTGGAGCAAACTTGTTGTTCAGTCAGGAAACCAAGAAATGAGTCACTCAGCTCCCATTTCACATGAACGTTTCACTCCACGTATATACAAATTCACAATTTCATTTTCTGCCTTCTGTGCATTTTCTGGTGTATTAACATGCTTTCCTATGCTCCGTCTACTCTTTCTCTTTTCTGTAGCTGCTGGAGAGACTTTTGTAGAAGCTTTTTTTTTTGTACTGAGGCAAAATCCTGTCAACAGAGTGCAAAAGCATGTTTAATGGCCTCTAGCTGGCTGCAGATGCCCACATTTCTGAATAGTACTCAACATCAGAAAACTGAACGTACTATTAATTAAAGCTTTCTTTTCAAATGATGCCAAAATAGAATATTTTCTAGAAAGACCTCACTTTTCCTCCAACATGAAGTAAGATGAAAGACATTTACTTGGTGATTTCATCTGCATTCTCTGAAGTGACTCTCTGAAATGTGCTTTGGTAATAAAGAAAGCACTTGTTGCTGAAAACCAAAAGCAAAGTATTACTTGTCAGTCTTTATACAGTGTATCTGCAAATGTGAGTCTTGCGTGTGAAAAATTACTGGTGGTGTAAAATAGGACATGTAAGGCCACACACTTACTGGTTAGAAGATCCTAAAGGGAATTTTTTTTCCCAACCACATTAAGTTGTCCACACCAAATATCTATTTTAAGGTTATTATACAATAACATGATAAAAATTATATTTGGCATGTGAAAAATGTATAGACAGTACTGAAGAGAGATAAAGCAACTGATTTTTTTTTTAATTAAAAAACCCCTTGGTTTACAATGTAGCAATAAGTTTTACAGTTTTTTATTTTGTATCCCTGCATCCCTGGAATGCTGCAAAAGACTCTAGCTACATTTTTATTTCCTTTTATGTATACATAATGTGTATTTCAATGAAAAAAGGAAAAGAGAATTTAAATAAAGTGTGAATGATCAGTGAAATGTATACGTGTTGCTTACTGTCAGAGCAAGTATGTGCTCAGGGTTACACAAGTGACATCTAAGTTGTGTGGAAGTTGTGCTTGTCCCAGTTCACCAAATTGGAAAACAAGCTGGTAATTGCCTTCCCCCACAACTCCCAGGCCACATACTGTGCTTTCATTTACACAAAGACAAAGCTGAAAGGACAAAAATGCCACAGATTGCCCAGAGAGGTTGTAGATTCTCCTTCACTGGAGATATTCAAGAACTGGCTGGACACAATCCTGTGCCATGTGCTCTGGGATGACCCTGCCTGAGCAGGGAGGTTGGGTCAGATGACCCACTGTGGTCTTTCCCCATCTGACCCATTCTGTGATTCTGTGATTTTATGAATAGGAAATGTGGTCTCAGCCTACACAGTTAGGATGTGACTGCAGCATAAGTTGGGCCCCACCAGTTGGGGAGACAACACAATATACATGCAGCACTTTGGGCTTCAGAAAGCATTCAGGGCAAGAAGAAACATCCTGTTGTTTCCCACTCGGAAAACCCCTTTCCAACTCCCATGCAGTTCAGATGAAGGGTAAACAGCTCTATGCAAAAACCCAGCAATGCGCTGGCATTCTGGCAAAGCTTTCTCCTGCCTAAACCTCTATCTGCCTGCTCTTGCCTGCCTGCATGAGGAGAATACATAATGTGTCAGCAGGATCTGCATCTCCTCTTCTACTGTGTGGTGAAGAATGCTGAGGAACATGTGAATACCTGGTACCCTCTGTCCTCTTAAAGTTATATGAATTAGCAGGATACTAGGGGTATACTTCCTGTCCAACCTTCTCTTTGTCTCTTTTTGAATATTAAGCCCTGTTGTTCTTGCTCAAGGACTTTTATAATGTAGGAAGACACTTCTGCTAAACTTTAAATTTCCTTTAAAAACCAAGTTTTTCTGGGAGCCATCAAATTAATGAGTCTTGATTTATGCAGATTTGTGCAACTGCATCTTCAGGGACCTAACAGGCTCTAAGTTTTTTCCATACTATTATGAATTACTAGGGTTATTCATAATTGAGCTCTCCCATTTCTATTGTAGACTTCTTAATGTTTAAAAAGTTCATAACCATCCTTTGCCTTACTGGAAAAATATTTCCACAGAGACAATACTGCAAGACTGGAACAGGATGCCCAGAGAAGCTGTGAAGTATCAGTTCACAGAGATGTTGTGCTTTGAACTGGACAAGTCCCTGAGCAAGCCTAGGTAGCCCATTTTAAGAAAGGGGTTTGTCCAGGTGGTCTCCAGGGGTCATTTCCAACCTAAATTACTCCATGTTTCTACACAAACAATGAAGCCTTGTTTATATGCTCCCATCTGTTTCCGTGGCACTACTATACTGCACCTATATGCCACTGAATTGGGTTGAATTTGGCAAAAGGGAATCAAAGGTTACAAGAAGACAACATACACCATAACCACATAATTCGTATTTCCTCGCAAATGTAGGCTGCACATGAAAAGAAAAGCAGTTTTGTCTGAATAACAGGTTCAAAATTTGCTGAGGTACAAAATGTAACTTACATCTATAGTTTTTAAAAAATTATTACTTAATATTGGTCTTTGAGTTGATGTTCTATATAGATTTTAATTATTAGATTGATAAATTTAGCATCTCTATTAATATGTTAACCAATATTTATTCTTAGAGTGGCAAAATATCAAATGCTCAGGCAAATTCTGACCTCTGCAACACTGATGTAATTTGCTGAATTAATATCAAACTAAACAAGATTAGAATTTGTCCCAGTGATTCAGAGGAGTTATTCTGAATGTTACAATTCTTGGCTATTTCAGTACAGATTCGTAAAAAAAAATAATTATATCTTAACAAATAAAACTGTATCTATGCAGTGTAGATACTTGTGCCTAAGAAGACAGAAAATAAACCATAAAAGGTTTTTTTTATGTAGTCAAATAATTATTTGTGTTAATTTACAAACACTACACCTGTGTTACTATCTTTTATCACTTTCTTCATGGGATACAGGATATACAATATTAGAAAAGGCTCTGGGGCACAAAAAGGCTTATTCATTTGAGGAACATCACTGATGTCATGACCCACAGGAGTGAACACTGAGGAAACTTGGAACATAAAATGCATTATGCCTGCACAGAACAAAAAGATCACAGGAACATTTTAAGTGTTACTTATTTATAAATCTAAAAGCCCCACAAAATTGCATGACAGTTTAGGTTTTCTAAATCAGTGAAACTGGTGATAATGCAGAAATTGAGAACATATATCTTTAATCTAACTGGAGAAATGAATTTAGTTGTAAAACAACAATTCTTTTGGATAGATCTCAATTCTTTCTACAATAGAAACAAACCAGTCCCTGCTAGCATGGTGAATGCTGCATTGGTGTCATATGGTGGATGTTTGGATATTATCCATGCTAAATAGAGCCAGAACCAGTCAAAAATCTTATTTTGGGAAGCATTACACCCTTTTCTTTACCATTTTCTCCATCCTTGCCAAGGAAACACTAGAAATAAAGTGTTTCTAAATCAAGCCCTTAAGATCTCCTTCCATGCTATTCTAAAGATCCTTGATGTGTGATTCTGTCTTGCTGAAAGAGATAGAGACTTGCTGAAATGTCTCTATCTCCAGATGGATAAAGCCAAAGCGATTATTGTTTTATAACTTTATGCACAGTTTAGAGAAAAGCAAAGATTTTGGAAAAAGGTGTTTACACCAGTTTTCCTCAACTGGTGTAAACTGGTCTGCATCCCTTAATTTCTGAATTTATACCTAAAATAAAATAAATGTAAAATTGTACATGGGTTTAGTGCAATCAAGTAGTCCCACTGGAAACTGCAAGATTATGATCTAATTTAGCACCACAGTACACTCTGAGGGTACCTTGTCTAAGTATCCATGGTATAACCCAGAGTTATGTCCAAACAAAACTGTCTTCTGGGCCTGAAGCATGGCCCTAGCTTGCCTGTGCTTGCTGCAGCTCCCTGTGGATAGAAGTGGATTTACTTTCTTTGCAGAAACCCACCTTTGGGGACAGCTGGTACACTTGATGCTGTCGATTGCCCCACCTTGAGCTGTTAACAGCACCCAATAAGATTCTTGTCTCCCTGCCAGCAATTGCAAGGTGGATGGTAAGGATGCAGAGAAACCATCATCTGGGGAGTTATGCACCTTTAATGTCGCTTTTGTTCCACTTGTGCCACGGAGTTTCTGCGCTGATGGCCAGGATCCAAGTCCTTCTCAGGCTCATAATGAAGTACACTGCAAACAGAAATATTTGTACAGTGTCTTCCAGTGTTGCTCAAGGTAACTGAGATTACCATAAAAAGGAGACTAGTGTTGCTCTTTTTTTGCAGTGTTTCCATGCCTGTACTAGATGACAGCCCTCCCTCTATTTTGGCAGTCTGTGTGATTTTCATACTCAGATGCCAGGCTTATATACATAATATATAATAGTCTGTTTCCACTAAAACAAGCAATATTTGTCCAGCATTTATGGTAGTAGGTAGGTGTTGGGTTTTATGTCTATATTTGAGAAAATCAAGTCATTGCTATGCAGTAGGATGTATTAAGCTCTTAAATATGTCTAAATTTCTGGAGTGCCTTCTGATTACACAGACTATGGAGGAAGGATGGGAAAGAAATTTTTCAGTCACAGTTGACTTAAGTTGATTGAGGAAAATGGTAAATTTTTTGAAGAAGACACTCATTGGCATGAGGCTGAAGGATGTGCCCTTTAAAAGGGACCCAAAATTCCTAGAAAACTTGCACCTTGGTCACTATGCAGCCTATCACTGTAATGTCCTTCAGCTCCAGTTGCAGCTAGTTAGAGGGACACTGACTAGCTGCCTTTGCTAAATGAAATCCCAGAGTGCATGTGTGAGAGGCAAGAGGTTAGTGCACAAGTCTCATACCCAAAGTATAGATATTCCTTTTTCCAAAGGCAAAATGGTAGTGTTGCGTAGAAATTCCCTTGGATAATTGTAGAGGTTCCACCCATAAGCATGAGGAATGCAACTCTGTCTTCTGTCTCTAGCCAGGGAGGAAAATTGTAGCTCCTCTGTGAAAATCCCTGTTGTTGTAGCTAAGCTGACTGCCTGCAGCTGCTTGGGTGGTTGGAAAAAGTAGGTTAACTCTACTTTGTACTGTACAGAATGGGCTACACTAAGTCCTACCTTTTGTAAAGAATAAATAATAAAACCCCCATTTCTTCTCAGCATGTTTAAAATCTACAGAAAAAAATAAAAATTCCTACTTTGGTGTTTGTATAATGCCTAGTTGGTGACTAAGGCACTGTGATGCCACAAACAATTAAGGTAATTCTTCTTTCTTCTTTACTTAAGGAATCACTCACAGATATTAGTATTCACCAAAATCTATGATGGGTAATTAAGGAAATGTGTTGTCTGCCAGATTTAGAATAAATTCAGTAGCAAATAAACATGCTATTAGAAAACATGTAATCTGCAAAGGAAAATTCTTCTCCAGTTATCTCCCTCCATACTTGAAAACCTTATCCTTGATCTACTGCTCCTCCCTGGATCAAAAACACCCCACAAAACAAACCTAAAAACAGTGTAACAGAACAAAAATATCCCAACTGTTAGTTAAAGAAATTGAAAATGGAAGTCCAAAGTAGGTCAGCTTTAACCAACTGACACAACTTCTAAGGTCAGGAAAAGCTTCAGTCATAGTTTTTTTTCCTTTGCTAGGGAAATTATTACACAGTAATGTCTTGGGGCTGTGTGTTTGCTGGTGCTGCCAAGACAAGTAATTTCTGTGTGTGCTATGAGGAGCATTCCTTCTCTATCATATGACTACAAGATGGACATAATGCTTCACAGTAACAGCACTGACTCACCCTGTGGTTTATGCCAACACTTAATGTCATTCATGCTTAATAAAACTGTAGGGTTCTGCTTTTCCACCCACTTTAAAAAATTTTTCTTGAAACCTACCACAGCACAAGAAAAGTTATGGCAGCTTGATATAAAATGTTTATTTTATATTCTCCATTCAAATATATTTGACAGTATTCCTGAGAAAAAGTTCTATAAACAGCCACACACAGATGGCAAGCACACAGCTGAATGACTGCATCATTCTTTTCAGAGAAATAGGTGTATCTGGTAATCTGATTGTCTAGTCTTTTTGTTTGATGCAAAGTTCATTTGGAAATCACAGATTCATGCAAGCCAAAATCCCCCCCAAAAACCCTCCAGCTCAGATCAGCAAACTGACTCACTTCTGGTCTCCTCAGCTCAAACCCACCTTTACACCAGCTGCCATGCTGCCTTTGAATGACTGATGTGAAGAGAGTCTGTTCAATATTGCAGGTAAAAACCTTATTAAAAAAATATTGAATCAAACATGTTTTCCTGCCATGCTGTAAGCCCAAACACAACAGCAGCAGTGTGGTACCTAATGAGAAATTCAATGCTGATGCACCTCAGTCCTCAGCTCCAAGATGTACTGGAGGAAAGCAAATGCCAGCTCTTAATGCCACCTCTTAATGCCACATTATGCCTTGCCCTACACACATGTCCAGAAGGATTTCACTCAGTTTGAGCAGTGAGCAGCTGTAATTCCAGCTCTCTCCCATCTAAGTAGAAGCAATGAGGAAATTGAATGGGTGTGAGGATTGCATGGCTCGCAGAACAGCAAGGATGGGTGGGCTGTGGTTGGTTTCTTCATGCTGTGCTGCCAACACACCTGAACAGCCACAGGAAATCCAGTGGCAAAACCCTGAAAATTGTAGTAGGGTGTGCAATTTTCATGAACAGTGAGAATATAATATCTAGTGAAATTAGTGGTGTTCTGAATTTGGTTTTTATTGTAGTAAAAGAGAGTGGGGGGGGGAAATGGTGTTTTGCTCCTGTGTTCAGTTCCTGAAGTCTTATGCCTCAGCAGGGTTATTGGAAATACACAAAATTTGGTGCATTCTGCTTTCTCCCAAATGGAACAAAATTATGATTCAGAAATATCTGTAGCAGTTCCAGGAATAAATTGTCTCTCTTATTGATTTAGCAATACCAAGGCAGTAGAAAATTCTCAGTTCTGTATAGAGGGATTTGTCCCAGTTTTCATTGTAGCAACGGAACTGAAATAGACAGTTCCAATAAAGTGTTATTTTATTAAAACCACTATAATTGCACTTTAACTGTTTGCATGTTTTTGTCCTTCTCTGCTTTTCGCCCAAAAAAAAGTCACGTCTTTCAGTAATATTGTTCTTCCAGTAAAATTAGTAAACTGGCTTCTCTGTGTAGTATCAGCTTGATTAACAGCTACCATACTCAAATGCATGACCTCCTTGCTCAGGGACCCCTTTGGGAGAGTGTGGAGTGTGAATACAGATGTGATAATGAGTGGGAGTCACACATTTGTGGCTGGCTTTACCTCAATAATAGTATTTTTCTCTTTTTTTTTTTCCAATAAAAAAAAAACCACCCAAAACTTGAAACAACTAAGGATTTTTCATTGCTGACTTTTAAGATGTACAAAGGATTCTGCCAGTAGATATGATTGTTACAGAATATTCCCACAAGAAACAGGACTATGTTGCTTTAAAGCCTTCTATGTTTAATGTTTGTTTTGGGCTCTCTTGTGCAAACTGTCAGAAGAAAAAAGAAGAGACAGCAGGTGTGTAATGTATAGTTTGATCATTCAAACATGGTGAAAAATGATATCTGCTCTCTGTAGATAGAAGCACATTTTCAGCTAAAACAAACCTGTCTTCTGCTTTTTTGTTTGATGCAGAGAGAAAGAGTGCTGTTCTGATTAGGATAGAGTACCTGAAATCAAGGAAGTTACTCTTCATGGCTCTGACAGGCACTTCTCTGCCTGAATAGGTCACTAAACCTGTATATGCTTCAGTTTTTATTATTTGTAAAGCACTTCTTATTTATTTCAGAAAGAGATACTGAGACAAAATAAACTAGGATTTGAAAAAGCATGTTTAGATCTCCAGTAAAAATACTGCAAATATGGGACATATTGTCTGTTTGGAAAAAATAAGTTGAAAACTAGAATGAAAGTATGAAAAGTTTTTAAAGGGAGCTTTTAAATGTTTGTCAGATTTTTCTACTTATTCCTGGCTCATTTTTATCAGTGAAGCTGATATAAAAACCAAAGCTAAATGTTGCAGTGGGAAGGAATGACACATGCTATTTCCTCCTCTCTAACACCCTTACAGTATTTGACATTGCTGACAGGTACCTCAGGGTTTTGGGAGAGAAGTTATTCAGAACTCCAAATATTGCACCAGGGTCATACTTGGCACTTGCTGTTCAGCTGTTCCCATGCAACAGAAGCCTCTTCCAATGTCATTGGAAGACCCACAGTCAACAGCAAGGTATGCAGCCCATGTTTGCTTTAGGTCCCACTGTTGCTCCAAGGACAGAGGGAGAGCAGAAAGGAGAAGTCCAGAGCTGTTTCACAAGGACTTGGATGTCTCAGGCAGGGAGTGCTGTTGCCTCTCTGAGACACCAACTGTCTTGGAGAGATCAGAGGCCCAGGGTTTCAGCTCAGATGGCCCACAGTGTAGTTGTTTGGCTTTCCCTGACTAAATGGTGTCTGAGCTAAATAATTTAGTACTTTGCCTTAGGCTTCATGTCCTATTGCCATGAGTGTATTTAAAGGATCCCCATCCCCTTTCCAGCTATCACATAAGGCAGCACACATACACATCTGTTGTATATACACATCCAGATTTATTTTCGGGTTTCTCATTTCAAGGCTTTCTTTTTTTTGCTCAGAGTTCTTCAACTTGAATGGTGCTTCATGTGAGTCATCCATGTTGCATTCAGCTCATTACCCTCAAGGCCAAATAAGAGACGGCACCTGGCACACAGTAGAAAGAAAACCATGTACAAAGAAGTCACCACACTGGAAAGAAGCACTTGAAACCAAATGGTTGAATTATGTCCCTGTGGGTGGATGCTCTAGATAGATTCGTAGAAGAGAAAAAAACAAAACCTTGTCCTACCTCAGCCTTATTGAGACCAGGCTAGGATTTCTCAGGTGCATAACTGTTTGTTGAAAAGCATCACATGTCATTAAAATACTTCTAAATTTTTGAAGACTGGTTTTCTGCTCATAGAAACAAGTATACTCTACCTAGTATCTTAAAGTAGAAAAAGAAAGCATCACCACAAACAAGTTTTAGTTTTATATTAGCTTTAGATATTGTTAGTTCTATTTAATATTAAGAGTCCATATAAATATTTTGAGGACAAGCTACATTAAGCTTGCTGACTGGCAATCTGAACAATCTATACTATGAATGGTGGGAAATTTCCAAGTGATCTAACTCAGCTTTTGTGATATGGTTGACATCACCTATGGGACTGGCAGCTAGATGAACTCACCAAGAGGTGAAGCTCTCCTCACCTAGCCAGTGACTGCAACTGCTGCCCGAAGTGCCCCTTTTATTCTTTTCTTGTATGTTAATCCCAGTCTATGTTCTTAGCTAGTCATCCTGACTCCTCACAGCATCAGGGTCTCACACAGATGACCTAGGAAAGAAAGAGGGAAAGAAATAGGCAGAACTGAAAGCCATGCAAAGCTCTCTCCTGCCATGTCAGAACACCTGATATTATCACAGATTTTCAGAATCATAGAATCATAAAATCATAGAATGCCCTGGATTGGAAGGGACCTTAAAGATCATCTCCTTCCAACCCTCCTGCCATGGGCAGGAACACCTTCTACTAGACCGGGTTCCTCAGGGCCTCATCCAACCCAGCCTTGAACATTTCCAGGGATGTGGCATCTACAACCTCTCTGGGCAATCTGTTCTTGTGTCTTACCACCCTCAGAGTATAGAATTTCTTCGTAATATCTAGTCTAAATCTATTATCTTTCAGTTTAACGTCACTACTCCTTGTCCTATCACACCATGACCTTGTAAAAAATTCCTCAGCCTTCTTGAAGGTCCTCTTTAGGTACTGGAAGGTGCAGTAAGGTTTCCCCAGAGCCTTCTCTTCTCCAGGCTGAACAACCACAGCTCTCTCAGACTGTCTTCAAAGCAGAGGTACTGCAGCCCTTTGATAATCTTCATGGCCTCCTCTGGACTCACTAAAACAGGTCAATGTCCTTAGTTTTGGTCCCCCAGAGCTGGATGCAGCATTCCAGGTGGGGTCTCATCAGAGCAGAGCAGAGCAGAGCAGAGGGGCAGAATCCCTTCCCTTGCCCTGCTGGCCATGCTGCTTTTGATGCAGCTCACAATAGGCTTGGCTTTCTGGGCTGTGAGTGCACATTGCCAGGTTGTGCTTAGCTTCTTATCCATCAACACCCCAAAGTTCTACTCCTCAGGGCTGCTTTCAACCCTTTTTCCATTCTCTCTTTCCATTTAGCATATGTCTCTCTGATTCCCATTAGCCACTGTAGGATTAGCAGAATATAAAGTTGCAGTATGAGCAACCAATAATTTGCAAATAATCCAAGCCACTTGGTGCTACTGAGTATCTCTTACATATTTATATACTGTCTAAAATGTTAGATATCATTACTTACATTCTTTAGTATATCTGCATACCTGAAATTATACAGATTATATAGTGCTGTTCAACTGCAAATTGGGAAGGAGCAGCCCATAATTCTTTCTGTGATCCACTCATCAATTAACAGGTTATGGTAACATATTCTGCGTAACAGAGGCCAAAATTACTCATCCAGTAATTTACTCTGTCTGAGCTGGCATGGGTTTTCAAGGAAGACCTAGTTCAGACTTTATCCCTCCCTATACAAGTGATTTTATCAATTAATTAACCTCAGCAGTCACAATTTGTGCTGTGCTTCTAGTGAGCGTTTGTTTAATGTGTGTTTACATGCACTGGAACATGTGCCCTTTGGTTTGCTGTTTACTTGGGCTTTTTTTCCTAAATAAAAAACCACCTTCAATCAAAACTCCTTTACAGCACAGGATCTCTTAAGCAGCTTGCAATTCACCTCACAACCTTCTTAATGGCATTTGCAACAACAGCATGGAGAATTGCAGTTTGCTTTCTCTGAGCAACCTAAGGGAAAGCAGACACAGCTGGGGTGTGCAGGGCTGCCCTTAGCTGGAACAACGGGGATGTGCTGCCAGAGAAAACCCTAGATATGCCACTCACCAAACTTCCAGGGCTCCCTCTGGCCCAGAAACATGAATTTTGCACCAAAAACCAAGACAGAAGGGTCTGAAGCATGAGTATGTCTCACCATAGTATGGGGTGAGAGGCTTGTCAAGAGGCTTACCTGGGCTTAGAAGTTCAAAAATATTCCAGCAGTTTAGGCATCCTCTTGGCTACTCAGACGCTTTTTTTTTTTGAGACAAAATATTGCTCTTGTGCTGGTTTCACTCAGCTAGTGCTCAGGGGAGCCCAAGCCACCATACTACCTCTTCTTCCAAAAGTTGTGCCAGAAGAGAGTTATTTTTTCCCTTAGGCCAAATATGAGCAAAACTGAAGAAATCATATCCTTTCATATATCCTTAGCAGTGCTAAATATGTTCTCACCCACAATGTATCTGTTCCATTTTTATGTAAATAGAATAGTTATGACAGCATGGTACAACCCAAAGTTTATTTGAGGGCAAGGTTATGAAAGCAATGACTCTTTTTCCTCTGGGTAAGGAGGAGCCCTATAGTAGCCAAAAATTCCCAGAGATAAAGCATCTTATCTCGTTTACCTAGAACCTAATGCATCTGTATTTTTGAAGCCCAGAACACAAAGCACATTGTATTTTGGGCAAATTGCATAGCTTGGCTAACATATGTGTTTCCTACATTTTGTGCAGCTCAAACATCTTTTTCAAAGGAAAAATACCTTATTAAAAAAAAACCCTTTCTATAATTTTAGGTGAGTTGTGTGGAATTGTTTAACCTAATTCCCCTCTAGATAGTTTTGACAATGGAAAAGTGTATGCCTGTACTATTTACAGAACTTTGGTCTGTGATGAGAGAACAAAAAGTGCAATATAATTAGAAAGATGTTGAGAAACACTATGTAATAGCTGAAGAGTTCTGACAATAAGGTAGAGTTATTCCTAGACCTTCTTTATTCACTGGAAGATAATATGTAAGCATGAAAATCAGATAAACATATCAGAAAACTATTAGCCAAGTCTTGGTAACAGTTGTACCATTGTAATTTCATGGTTCAATGACTTTGGTTGGGTTGTTTGTAAGTGTTTCTCCTCAATTTATCCACACTATATTCCTTGTGTTAATGATCTATTTTCAAATCAAGTGAAACATTCCTCAGCTCACAAGATGTTTTCCTCCTTGATAAGAAAATTTAATAATGAAGAAAAATGATACTTTTCTGAGGTTTGGGGGGTTTTTTTTGTTTGTCTTCTTATTTTTTCTTTTTTGGTCTAGAATGGCCAATTAAATTAAAAAAAAGAACTGTGGGAGCTTAAAAATGTTATACAAAAATAATTTAGTACTTCATTGCATGTTCAGAATTGCATATGACCACTGATGAGTCATCCATATTTTGGTATTGTGGTAAATTTGATTTAACCTTTCTAAAACTATCCCTGATAAAAAGACATCTGCTCCTCTTCACTGTTCTGACATTTTGTCTTGAATATATCCATTCATGGTAGACATTTACGGTTTCATATTCCTGTAATAGTCATTGGGAATTCAAAGGAATGCCCTTCCTTGACCAAAAGGCAGGATTTAGTGAAAGCTGTGTGATGGATCAGAATTAGCCATTCACTTCTAGACCTTTGACTTCAGTGGGCTGAATTTGAAGCAAAGACTGATCTTTCTTAACTCCTTTCTATTTATGGCTATATCAAAGCCAGAGTTTTTTAAAGACATGTAGAAACAAAAGCAGGGGACTTTGTCCAAGCTTTGAACAAAGATGCACTTGTACAGGGAAAAAGTGAGCCTAAGTATGGTGAAAGAGCAACAGCCACCAGAAAGGGGAACATCAAGGAAAGTATCTTTTCCCTGATCAGAGAGGTGACATCTCCTGAGAAAGTATGTGTCTATGAGATAAGAAGACTGCAGAATAAGATCTAGTTTAGCATTAGCAGTGAAATAAATTATCAAAAAAAGCATTTACAGGAATCTGCATTTACCCCAAATAATTAAAATGGATTAGGTAAATCTTAAAAAAAAAAAGATTGAGAGAAGAGGCCCTGTAGAATAAGAAGATAACCATCACAGCATAGCATGAAACATTCAGGACATTGAGTTACTGGCCATTTTACTGAATTAAGACAAAAAAGGACTCTTCCTATAATCCTGATTTTGTTATCATCTTACTCATAGAATAATTAGAAGAATAACTCGATAACTTGAATGATGCGGATCAGTATACAATGAACTTAAAAGATGACTTTTCTTCTTTTTAAAAGTTAATATGTGATAATTGATGGTTGTCCACTTTAAGCCTTGCTGTCCATGATAATGAGTAGCCACAATTCCCTACCACTGATTTTCAGATGGCAAAACTATGGTATAAGAAATCACAACCAATAATAAAAATTAGCTTGCACTGGGCTACTGTCAGTACTGTTCTGAGCAGCAACAACATCTGTCACTCTTTTTACTTTTATGACATCCAGATCTCTACCTGAAACTCACTGAAAGGATGTTAAGAAAGGAGGTTTAATTTAAAAATTTCATCCTAACCAAAAATATCAGTAAAACATTTTTGAGGCTCAGGGCTAGAATTGAGGGGGATACTATTTCCTTTGCTTTAAAACAAAGTAGATAGAGTCTAATCTTGCTTCCACTGAAGTAACAGACTTCATCATACAAAACTGAGAGAGAAATTCATTTTGTTTAATAGCTGTGGTTTCAGTTCTTTATGCTTCTGTTTCCTTAGAGACTTACACGCTTGTAGATAGGCATACATTTTCTGATAAACATTGTACTTCCTTTGCTTTCACAGGCTGAGGTTTAAAAAGTGTTCATGCATTCCTTCATCTTTTGTTTTCCTTCAAGTGCTAATGAAAAAAGCAGGGCTGCTGCAGTATCATATGCAGGATAAAAACAATAAAACTCTGACTTGGGATGTTCCTCACTAATTACCTTGCCTAAATAAACTTATTGGCTATGATTATAACAGATCAAAACAATGATATTGGGAAACAAACTGTGCACAGTCAACCACTCCCAAATATTGATGTTGTTGTCACAAGCATTATTACACCATGCTCTTTTTCTTCATTTCTATATCTGTGACAAGTCTTATACAACAAACATTGCCAAACAAACATGGTGTCTCTAATGTTTTTAGTGTGCTGTGGTAAGATAACAAGGCTGATACCCTTGGTCTGGTAGATTGTGTCAACAACCTGCAAGATTTATCTTTCCAGCATGTCTGTATAAACCTATGTTGGTTCATCTCAAAATCTTCAGTGAACTGAACCTCACAGAACCTCTGTGAAAGAGAAAACTCTCATAATTATCACTATGTATTTGGAAGTAAATATCACAAGCAAGACTACTAAAATATACCTGCACTCAGGAGCACATAAATTAGGTTTAGATGCCTAAGTCTTCCTAAAGTCACAGACCCCAATAACTACAGCAATGCTCTGACTCAAAGCAGGGTGTGGGCCACCAGCAAACCCAGGAATAATTCATAGTCACCAAACTATCCTTTTGGGAAATGTTATGGATCTGATGATGATGAATCTTGTTTCTTTTTACCTTGTTGAAACCAGTTCTGTCTAATAGTTGTCAAAGAGCACCTACTCTACAGTACGGCAGCTATGTTACTGTGGGATAGTGGGAGTTGGCACCTGCTCAGAGGATGGAATTGTTCTGAAGGAGACCTTTTCTTTAGGTCTTTCTTTCATTAATAACCCTGTGAAGATCAATTTGTGGAAGTTCATTCTGATATCCTGTTCATTCAGTAGCAACCTCATATTTAATGATTGCTTAAAAGGGTGCAGAATAGGGAAATAAATCAGCATTGGTGTCAGTTTGTTTTATTTCATCAATGGTCACCATGGAAACAAAGTCACTGACCTATTTCTTTTCATACATACGAGTAAACACCAGGGTTTCCAATTTTCATACACACCATCTTTCATGCCAACAATTTACCTTACAGAATATCCATAACATACTGTCTTACTGACACTCACAATTTTTCCCTACAGGACTTGTTTACCTTTTTGCCAGTTTCCTTCACCAGGAAGGCAATGAAAACTTAATATTGTCGTGATAATACCAGACCTCTTCTAGTTTCACTACACCTACACTTGCACATTGGTGCAGTGGCTGTAAACCAGCGCTCTAATAGCTGCATGATTAGATGTGCTTCAGCAGTCATGTCTGACTCATCAGATTAATTTCAGATTGCTTCATTCTGCATCTTTTGAAAATACTGGTCAGTGTTACTACACAAGAACATCTTTCTAATGACAAGCTAGCTGCCATTGTATGAACATCTTCTGCTTCCAGTGGAGGAGATCTCTACTCTTACCTCCCCATCATGGCACTCTTTAAACAAATTATTACTGCTGACCTGGCTTGTGCCATACTGTTCAGAACCTGTGGATTCATTCTTCACTTGTTGTATATGCATAATTCACACGATTTATTTGCACTTAGATAAGGTGTAGGTGTCAAGAACCCACAGGTAACATTAACCAGCTGACACCAAAGTGAGTGTGTACATGTAAGCAAAGCGTGTGCCTACTCGCATAAGGAAGAAGATAATGGAGTTTGCAAGGAGTACTGCAAAAATATCAGGTCGGAGTGCCATTTCTCCTTTTATTATTGAGCACACAGTAACACCCTCTCCCTAAACTTCTTAAGCATTTACTGTGTATGTTGTGTGCGTGCAATGCACTGTGGCCTCGAGGATAATCACCCACATGTGTGGGAAGAGAGAGACAAATCATATGGAAATGCTGAACAGTAAAACAATATGATATTTACTACATTATGGCCTCTGAAACCATGCCCCGTGCTTTTCTCATTGCAGTAACAGTTAAATAATCTAGCACATTAGCTGCACATTCTAGGCTAAATACACTGCTAGAGTAACTCTAGAGCTGTAATGAATATACTTTCTTCTCCTTTAAGCAATGTAAATCCATATAACACCATTGAATTTGATGGCATTACTCCAAGACTAAATAGATATAACTATGAACAGAATTGTCTGACTGAGCCAAGCTGTTCAGAAAGAAATCAAAGACGTGCCAGAAAGCAAGTGCCTTTCATTTTATTGCTCTGTGACAAGCCTGACTGCTGTATCTTTCACAGGCGTTTTAGGTTTAAGTTAAAGGCATATGAAAATACTTGTTTTAAGTCAAGTTCATCTACATCACTGTTCATAGCAGTCAATATATGCATTTTACCTGACAGGGGAATTGAGTGTTGTCTAGGTCGCTTTATAGGGAGGTTTGTTGGATTTTTTTTTTTTTTTTGGCTGCTATTATTTCTGCAATCTACCAGGCAAATGTGGTTACAATTTCCTAAGTCCCATTGCCCAAATTTACCTAAACTGCTTCATAAACAGAATTTAAACATGCCTTAGCTTGTGGTAGATTAAACTTTTCCTCTACTACGCTTCCAAAACTTCTGTTCCAGCTGAGGGCACTGACCTTGCAAATAAATAAAACATGTTTTGTTTCAGTGCTGTGTATCTATCTCAGTGGCCTGCAATCTTTCAAACTTTCCTTCCCTCCTCCTTCTCTTGGGTCCTGCTGTTTCCCACTGACGAGAGGGACACAGAAGCTTCCTTATTGGGTAACACTGGGCAAGTTTAAGTGCTGCTGTCCACTGAAGGGAGATTTCTGTAGTGACGTCGGACAGTTTTTGCAACAGGAGCCTGAGGAGCCTGAGCTCAGCAATCAGCAGCTGGGGGATTAAACAGGAAGAGGAAAAACAATAAGAAAAACCCCCCAACAACAACTGCTTGAGTCTTAATACTCAGATGATTTTTGTTATGTGAAATCACCGGAATATTAAGTAAGGGGACTTTCTCCTCATTTTCCTTTTAATATTGTCAGCATTTCATACTAGAGCTGCTGCCACTGTGATTTCATTTTTCATATTAAAACACTTTTTTAAAGCTTATTTGATATTTTCATCTTTCAGGTGGTCAGGGATACAGTATGTTGTGGGGTCATAAGGGATGATGACTCTTCAGTGCCAAGCAGAGCTCAGCTGTAGTGTGTTGGAGGCACAGGGTCCTTGCACAGACTGAAAATCCATTGAGAATACAGACTTCAAAAACAGTGCCCTTTTACTTCATACCGCCAGTTCTTTATGTATTTAGGGGGTTTTTTTGGTTATTGCTTATTTCATACTTTTTTTATTTCAATAACAAAAATTAAGTCTCACTACATCAGGATTCCATAGTCCACTAATACTCCCAGATTAATGGAATCAGTGGTGGGAGTTGAATAGTAAGTTTTCCAAAGTAAAAGCACCCTAAGAAGTTAATTGTTTTCCAGGAGACTGCATGGGGAACCCAGAGTATTCTACAGCCTGCCTCAGAGCAGAGATGAGTGAAATTTTAGCTGTGGGAGTTCGTAAGTTTCAGAAACAGGTTGGTTTTTTTGTCAGATGGAGTTTGCAAATGGATGTTAAAGTAAACAAAATTAAAACGGGATAAAATAGACTTTCTTTGATCATGATGCTAAATTTGATACAGTAACCACCCACATAAACACAGAATCTTAAAGATTTAAAAATCCTAAATATAGGCATTGTTGAGAAAAGTAATTTCAGAGACAGTGGAAGAAAAATCCAGGTCAGAGAGAGAGTATGCATAGCAATATTATCTCTCTAGAAATATACTTTCCCTCTGGTTTTGGCCACACTCCAAAAGTCTACTTCTGAGACATCCCAAACAATGGAGATGTTATAATGAGAACCTGTGGAACAATGTCCTGCATCATGCTGATGGTTTATAAAAGAGTGGCTTGTCTCAGCTCTAATCATTCCACGTATATAAAATTAATGGTCTCAAAAGACAACAAATGCTTACTGCACACAGCAAGCACATTGCAGAAATCCACTTAGATGGCACTAACTTTCCACTGATTTTCTCTGCACTTTTCCTGAGGAAGCAGGCACTCAGCAGGGTACTCCCTTGTGTAAGCCCAGATCTTGGAAGCATGGATTTCTACAGGCAGATTCCTCATACCATACTTAAGCTGCTTAAAAGGAAATGGTCAGATTTTCAAAACTGTGAGAAATGTGCAGTTACCATGGACATTGAGGAGATTTGCAGCTTCTAGGCAAGCCAGGTACCTCCTTTTTGGGCACCTAAGCATGGCTACTGGCTACTCAAACTCAAAAATATTGGTGTAAGCGTGGAGCTAAATGATTTTGTAGTACTTGAAGGTTTTTGACTTGATTAGAGATTTTTGTATTAAAATTATCAAGATGAGGAATCTCATGCAAAGACTTCTTACCCTCTTTCTCCCTAAAAATTCAAGCCACACTGGTGTGAGTACCTGCATGTGTGCCGAAGGGATTTCACTGAGCCAGGGGTTAAGTAAGTGACAGGAGCTTATGTTGATGGTTTGGGGGTGGCAGAGAGGGTGGCAGAGGGGGTGGAGTAGTTGCAACTTGACTGCCAGGGACACAAATCACTGACAGGTCACTGTCACTAGATGGTGATTTAGTGATGTTCTGCCTCCACTTCCCTGGGTGGAGATTTTCACAAATCCTGTGACATAACTGTATTTCATTTGTGTGTTTGGAGATCTGGAATTCATTTTATTAATCAATCAGCTGTACATAAATGAAAGAACACGGTCTAGTAAAACCTGTGTGCAGGTGGATCCACCCTAAGGAAAAGCCTGTTTCCTTCTAGTAAGGGCTCTCCAGCATCCTGTCTGCAATGAACCTCCCCCTGCCTTTTCCCACCTTTACACTCACCACCCATGCACAGGAAGGACAGCCCAAATGGTAGCTAGAGGCAATCTGCAGATCTTGGGAAAGGGGACATGAAGACAAACCATGAAGCAAAATTTCTATTAAACTGGGAATTTGGTGGCAAGGACTGGAAAATCCTGACTTAACTTCAGGGAGTTGAGATGTCTCTCTGCTGAACCTCAGCTACTAGTCAATGAGGATACCTGGCATTGTCATCTCTTGTTCCCAAGTCATTGTTTACCTACTGTTTGATGCCATTCTATAAAGCTTCTGCTATTATGACATGATACTTTTTTTGGAAAAAAAAAAAAAAGAAAAAAAGCCCCATTTCAGTTCTTGTTCAAAGCCCCTCAAGTCTTTGGAAGAAATGGAAAGTGATAAAAAAAAAGATTATTAATTGATAAAAAAGTGATAAATTAAGATGATTAAATCTACTGCTTACCACATAAAAGCAAATTGCATGGGCATATATTATGTCATTCCTAATTATTTTAAATAGATATTGATCTACCTTTGTGAAAAAAAAAGTTTTTTTCTTTTTTTTGCAGGTATATTTAATAGACATAACCCAGAAAAACATTTTATATATGAAAGCATGCTTACACACGTTATTTCAACGACCTGTCCACATGATATAACTAAATTGTTTTAAAGACCAGTTCAAAGACAAAGGGTTAATTCACCTATATACTTACTAGTTCAAAATGCAAAAATGTATTTATTTGCATCCATGGATTTTATTCCCTGTTATGTCTTCTTGACAAGGGAAAGCTTAATGGCATGTCAGTAGCAAATAAAAAGCATAAGGGTGATGAGGAGATGAGTCTGTTGTTTGACACATGCAAGTTGCAGTTTATGATTTAAGAGAAACATATCTTCTCTAGTATGCTAAAGAATCGTATGGTGTTTTAAGAAGGAAATCTCTGGTTTTCTTCTGTCTCTTGCACATGTCCTGCAGGACAAGAAAGACACGTAAGAGCAATGTCGTGGGATGCATTTCAGACTCATACCACTGAGTTAAAACATCTCATCAGTGATATGCTAAGATCCACCACTGCTTTGTAACTGATTAGTAACATGTATTGGTGTATCTTATCTTGTCACACTACTTGGCATACATCCAAATCTTCCGGTGCACAAAGTAAACGGTGACATTTTCGATGTAATTTGAGTTTTTCTGGTGTGAACTGTGGACTGTTCAATAAATTTAGACATGGAGGGTAGTCCTAGCTACACAGAGCTTATCTGGTGGTTTTATAATGCCCTCCGAGAAGTGGCAAATAGAATTTACAGGGAGTTTCCATACAAGGGGCCTGCAGTTTCTACTGTTCCCAGGAGATGGCATACATCTTTTGGAAAAAGATATCTGCTCACTTCCTAAAGGAGCAGTGAGGTGTAGGAGGAAATACTTCAATGCACCATTCAGTTCTGCGTTTACCACTTGAAAAATTGAAAGTCAGTTGGCAAACCCTTTGGGATTTAGGAGAGATGGAATGGGGATTGCCATCCACAGAGGAGAGTTTGTATGAATAGCTCAGCAGGAGGAGGGTGAAGAATCCCCACCCAACAACCGCATTTTCTTTGTGGCATAATATATGTAAGACCATAATACAATGCCCTCCTACTTTCATCTTTCTATATTGCCACTCATCAGCATTACAAAGAATGTAGCTATTAAAAGAACTGCCTCTTGGCACCCAAAAGCCATAGCACTGTATTTTCTACAACAAAAAAACTTGAGCCTCTATTATTTGTTTTGCTACATTTGCAGCAGTCTCCCCATTAAGCTTGCTTCTCACAGCTCCCTGATCTCATTCCCTGTTGGACCTAGATCAGACACACCAGAGGTCAGGCTGACTTTCAAACCTTCTTGCGGGCTGGCAAGCACAGAAAAGTGTAACTGTAATAAGGATTAAAAAGTTCTCAGATGAGCCTACCAATGTGAAAAGTCCCTCCCTTCCCCAGTTCTGCTGTCCTCCAAAACCCTTGGTGTAAACATCAGAGCCAGATTTATCAATCAAGCATTTATTAACCCCTAGTAATTCAAGCCAGCCCTTGCAAGCATTGGGGCCTGTCCTGAAGCTCCTACAAATACTCTAGCTACAAGTTCTCTAGCACTTCAGTGAGGTTTTTAAAAGTCCTGCAACTCCTGCTAATGGAAAAGAATTGCCATCAGTTTCTCATGGCAATCCCAAATCTCGGAAGTGCAATCTGAGGCAGTGAAGGGCCATCAGACATTGCTCCTTCTGCTGATGCACCCCTGTGTAGGTTTTTGTGGTAAATGGAAACTGGTGCATTGTGATTTGTGACACACTGCCTGCATGTTCAAATTTACATACATAAAACTAAAAATGCCCTCTCTGAAAGGGCAGCAACATGACCAGCAGCAAGGGCTACAAGAACCAAAACCTGATCTACCAGCAGCCACCACCTGCTGACAGCCCAGACTAAGGTAGCTGCAGCAGAGAAAGCAGTGCATGGGCTCAGTCCCTGAAGGAAGCTGCAGCCAGAAGGGAAAGTAGAAATAGTTAAGTGCTGCAGCAACCAGCATCTTCACCACACATCACAGATGAGGGTTAGCTTGGCTGCAAGCTGGGTCAGGTCTAAATTGATCACAGGGGGATATGTGAGGTTTCAGAGCAAATTCCTGAGCACTGGACTCCTGATTCATCAGGTCCAGACCACTGTATTGTAGAAAACCTGCACACTGATTTTGAATGTAGGGAGGGGGTGCAAGTTAAAGAGGGCTATAATCCCAATCAGTCTCTGCCAGGGATTGCATATGCTCTTCCTTATGCCATGGGTTGCATCGTTGCACCTCCCCATCCCTCCCATGAGCACAGGAGCCAGAGCCATTCCCACAGTCACTGTGTAACTGCCCCTAAAGATGGTGTTTGTTACTGCTGTCATTTATGGTGACCAATTTTCATCTAAGGTTTTGCTGTTCAGACCAAGCCCACTTGCCCACCTCCCACAGGGCTTCCTAGGGCTGCAAGCCATGTCTCTGGAGCCTGAACCTAAATGCAGTAAGACTCCAACAGGCACCCAAGCTACCTTAATTCCCCAAGGCAGTAAATCCTATAACCCAAGTCCCCACGCCTGTGACAGTGTGGCTGTTGGATCACCCATTCTGTCTACCACCCTGGCTGGGATAATGGCCCTTCCTGTGCATTACCATCTCCCTCCAGGTGGGCACTCTGATAGTGGTTGGTGTGCTCAGGTGCCTGGCCAGCAATTCTCGGAGATAATGTGGCCCCTCAAAGGCTCACTGGGAAATCTTAGCTTGACAGCAGGCTCCTTTCAGCCTTCCTTTTCCCACTGTATTCAACACAACAGAGGTGGAGCCGGTTTCAGACTTTTGGGGGTCACAGCAGATTGGGATAAGCCCATGCCAGATGCAGTAAAGTAAAAGTAAGCGAAACAGCTGGCAGCAGGTGAGTGGTGCATTTTTAAAGCTCCTGGGGGATGTTTGAAATGCACTTATCTTGATGCTTGTGGATAGTTTTAAAAGAGCTCCCTGGATTTGCTGTAGTCAGCTGTTTGCTTATTCTAACAAATAAATATAAGACGCTGCTCTTCAAGAAATTAAAGGTTAAATTTGGATGCCTTCCACAGGAAAAGGAAGCATAAGGGTGAGTATGTGTTTTGAAACACGGATGTTACAATTCCCATTCTAGCTTGCAAAACAAACCCCAAACCCGTACTATGTCACTTTAATGATTTATAAGCACGTCTTTTAAAAAAATCACTTATTCAGTTCCTCGTGATGGCTCTCTGGTACACACATGAGGCTCAGCAGTGTGCTTGTTTCTCATGCTGCACAGGTTATTGCTTTTACCAATGGCCAGACTGTGGCTGCCCAGGAGCAGGTGTGTGAGTGAGGGGGAGGTGAGGAAGCTCAAAGCCTTCATCTCCTTGGGCAGGTATTCAACAAGCAGCAATCACAGTCTTGCCTCTGCAGACATTTCAGAAAGAGCAGGCAAGACACACTAGTTGTGGTTCAAGTGGGGTAAATGCACTTTCCTCTGACACTGCCCACTTGGGCTGGTTTGGAGACAGTTGTGCTGCATCTTGGGATGCGTCCATGAACTGCTCCAAGCACTGGGGTAGTGTTCAGCAAAGAAAATCAGGTGGCTTGTAGCACTTTCTGACTCTCCCCCTTTAGTCATAGGAAGACAAATTCTGCATTTCTGTTAATCTGAAAGTGCTGTCTGTTTCAAGAATATCTATATAGCCTGCTCCACTGCTGAGGCCCTCTGACACCTGGAGTTTGAGTTCATAAGGGCTGGACACCCAGGACTGTACAGGTGCTTCCAAGGTCTTTGATACTCAGAAAACCAAGAAAGAGCAGCTATAGAAATTTTTCTAGTGAGGACAGGAACAGGTTCAAATACAGATATGCACATGCAAGAGCAGAAGTGAAAGAAAATGTTAAACTGAGATCAAGGTCATACAGACATGGAATTATTAAACCATCAACTAATCATTTAAGATTTACTCTGAACCACTCAGAAATGGAACAAATCAAAGGAAGGTGTTTCTCAGTTTTGTTTGACTAATGCAAAATCTAAACCATACTTAATATATCACTGGGTTTCAAAAACTTACCAGACAGTATGGTATCTACTTCTTCTGTGAGATTTACTGCTCTTTAGAGCTGAAATATGCCAAGGGGGACCTTTAGCTGGTTATGATAAATGGCTTATCTCCACTGACTTCACTGAGGCTATGGTATATTGGTCTGATTTTTTAATATCTGACCTAAAGAGCTAAAAAACCTTTGAGGACACTGGCACTAAAACCTGCTTCTAAATGCAGGTACTGCAACAGTTTTTCTAAGGACTAAGAAATATTAAAAGGTCAAAGTATAAAATTTGAAAAATGTTGTGAATATTTCCAAAGACAGAACACAACCCCCCACCCCCCAAAACCTGAAATTCTTTTCATTGAAACACAGGTATATTTTTCATGGCTTATCCATATTCCTTTTTGCAAGGAAGAAGTTGCTCAGCTTAGATGCTAAAACCTGGTCTATCCCTTTAATATTCTGTGTGGAATCAAGTTACAGAGAATTAGAAACTTTCAGCATCTTTGGAAAAGGCCTCAGCCCTCTCAGCATTGAATTGGCAATGGTTAACATCATTATTTCAATGAGTGCCACTTCACCCATCTGACAGATACCCTAAAGGTTTTCTTCCACCATATAACCACAGCTCTACACTAAAAATGCTTTCCACTGTAGGAACAACTATCTGAAGATCATTTTCATTTCTCCTTTTCACGTTCAACTGTTTACTCCATTCTCAGAGTAATGTCTTTTAAAAAAAGTTGGTAAAAGCAGAAATGAAAGCAGTTGCAAAAAAAAAAAAAAAGGGCTATTTCAATTTGATTAAAATTGAGACTTTTAATGTTAACTCTGGCTATGGAAAGCAACAACAGCCAGTCTCAGGGGTAGAAGAGTGAGGAAGAAGACACACTACACTTGTCACCAGGAGCGTTACTGGCTTCTACTTAGAGGAAACATCTGCCAAAATTTGAGCCAATCAGGGTAGAATTAGCTTGATATAAAACCAATTCTATTCATCAATTCTTAAGGACTAGGCAGGGAAAAGTTACATTTTGATCTTGGAGCAGTTGCTGCGCCATAAAACTTCCTTGAGAATTGTTTTGTATTTCTTCCGCAGTCTAAATGTTTTGATTACCAAGGCAGTGTTTTCCCATGAGGCATATCTCAAAGAGATGTGGTGCCAGCACCAAGTGGGATGAGATTATAAAATATAAGAAGCTGGAACATGAGAAGTTTGAAACTCAGATGTGAAAATGTTTATTGGATAAATGTTTACTCTGCTGCATGCTCATATTTATTTTTCTTTCGAACCTTTGAGTTTCCTTACTGCTTCACTGAGACAATTAATTTTCTTTGGAAAACATGGCATGGTTAATTAAACAGGTGAGAGAAACTAGTTTCTCAGCTGTCTGGAGATTCAAAGATTCAATTGCAATTTGCGAAGAATATATTACAGTTGTCAACATCACGTGAATCCTGGGTTGTGTGAAAATGATAAACTCATGAATGCTGTAGGAAATACCCCTTAGAAACCTGAAACCCTTTAGAAACTCATCAATGCCAGTCCTCTGTTGTTCCAGGTGATCACAGCACATTGTGCTTTTCATGAATGGCTTGTGCTTTGTCTTATAAATACCTAAGGATTTTGCTCTTTTTTTTCTTCCTGTAGACTGGTTACTCTGAAATCTCATTATGCTGATGATTGGGGAACAAATTCAAAATCCCCTGGCTATTTCTTTTTGTACTAAAGATGGTTTTAGTTTTTGTAGCCTGTCTTCATCTCTGATTTTTATCGTCATGATATATTTACAAAGATTTTCTCTTAAGTCCTCACCTGATAGACAGAGCAGCGCAAACTCGAGAGGTGTATCTTTGTATAGGGGCATGTGTGCTGACTTTGCTCTTGTGAGCCAGCCCTGCTTGGCCCACACAGTATGGCCAGTGCATCTTCCCTCTGGAACTCAGCCCAGCTCTGGTCTCACGGTTCCTACCCACCAGCAGGCAGCATCAGGGGCTTGAAGATGTGCTGAAGAAGGAAGCTAAAAATCACTGGTCTGGCTGAACAGAGATCTTTGGCTGAAATTCAGGGGGAAAAAAAAGAGAGTTTATGACCTTTGGAAGAAGGGGCAGGCAGCAAGGAGAAGTTTAGAAAGGTCAAACCTCAACAAGAACTTAATCTGGCTACTACTCTGAAAGACAAGAAATGTTTCTATAATTACATTATCAAGAAATGGAGGGCTAAGGAGAATCTCCATCTTTTATTGGATGCAGGGGTAAACACAGTGACAAAGGATGAGGTAAAGGCTGATGTACTTAATGCCCTCTTTGCCTAAGTCTTCCATAGTAAGATCAGTTGTCATCAAGGTACCCAGCTTCCTGAACTCTCTGGAAAAGGGAGATGGGGAAGAGAATGAATCCCGCATAATCCAAGGGGAAATAGTCAGTGATGTGATACACTGAGATACATAAAACCCTATGGGGCCAGCTGGGATCCACCCAAGACTACTGAAGGAGCTGGAAGAGGTGCTTTCCATCACTCACTGGCACCCCTGGCTAACTGGGGAGGTACCTGTTGACTAAGGGTTAGCAAATGCAGTGCCCACCTACAAGAAGGGCCGAAAGGAGGATTTGGGGAACTACAGGCTTGTCAGGATGAACCTTGATGCCAGGGAAGGTTATGGATCAGCTTATCTTGAGTGTCATCATATGACATGTGCAGGACTACCAGGGGATCAGGCCCAGCCATCATGACTTTATGAAAGGCAGGTCCTGTTTGACCAATCTGATCTCCCTCTATGACAAAATGATCCATGTCATACATGAAATCCCTATTTGTGCTTGGTCTTTGCATATTAAGTGCTTTAATTAATTTTGAGCTTAACATTTTTAAATTGAATGTTAAAATTAACCCATCAGCCCAGGTACACAGATCAAGTTTTTATGGTCTTCCTGTGTTTACTGTATACTTTTACAAGTGTTTTAAGATGTGTTAGATGTATTTTTTTATGTTTTACTTGTATCTTGGTTTCAAGGCAGATTTTAAAAAACCCCAGTTGCAACAAACAGCCCAGCCCCCATAGCCATACCCCCGTAAGCTCCATGACCCTTATCTCAACTAATATCACCCCTCTGACCAGGAGGAGCCATTGGTGGACGGAGATGGTCTGTCAAAGGGAGAGCACCAATCACCTTGAACCAAAGGGGTGGGCTGTGGGCGGACTGTGGGCGGAGCAAAAGCTATAAAAGGGAGAAAAACAGACACGCCTCTCTCAGTCTCCCTTCCTCTCCAGCTTGCTAAGGCAGTGCTGGAGAAACCTACCCCTTTTTAGGGGCTTTTAGAAATAGATTTCTTTTTGACCAGCCTAGACTGCAAGTTTTTTTTCTCTACCTGAGGTTCAGAGCTGCCTTAAGCCTAAAGTTCCTGAATCCCTGCGCTCCTGGGGCATACTTCCTGAGCCACTAGGATCCCAAATTTTTATATTTTGTTAGTTTTTGCAATTTTGTTAATCTGTTTTTCTGTTTTAATAAATTGTTTTAATTTCTACAAAGAGTTGTCTCATTCATCACAATCCACTCAGTGAAAGAAGGAGAAGGTGTGGATGTTGTCTACTTGGACTTTAATAAAGCCTTTGACCCTGTCTCCCACAGCATTCTCCTGGAGAAACTGTGTGCTTTTGGCTTGGACAGGTGCACTCTTTGGTGGATAGAAAGCTTTCTGGATAGCTGAGCCAGAGAGTGATGGTAAATGGAATTACATCCAGCTGGCAGCCAGTCACAAGTGGTGTTCCCCAGGGCTTAGTAAAGGGGCCAGTCCTGTTTAATCTTTATCAGTGATTTGGAGAAGGAGGTTGAGTGCACTCTCAATAAACTTGCAGACAACACCAAGTTGGGCAGGTGTGTTGATCTGCTGGAGGGCAGGAAGGCTCAGCAGAGGGATCTGGACAGGCTGGATCAGTGGGCTGAGGCCAACTGTGTGAGGTTCAACAGGGTCAAGTGCCAGATCCTGCCCTTGGGTCACAACAACCCCAGGCAGCTCTACAGGCTGGGTGCAGAGTGCCTGGAAAGCTGCCAGTGGAAAAGGACCTGGGCTGCTGACTGGCAGTGGCTGAACATGAGCCAGAGTGGGCCCAGGTGGCCAAGGAGGCCAATGGCATCCTGGCCTGTAGCAGGAATAGTGTGGCCAGCAGGAGCAGAGAAAGGATCGTCCCCCTGTTCTCAGCACTGCTGAGGCTGTACCTCAAACCCTGTGTTCAGTTTTGGGCCCCTCAGGACAACAAAGACATTGAGGTGCTGGAGCAAGTTCAGAAAAGCACAGAAAAGCTGGTGAAGGGTCTGGAGCACAAGTCCTGTGAGGAGCAGCTAAGGGAGCTGAGGATGCTCAGCCTGTAGAAAAGCAGACTCAGGGGACACCTCATTGCTCCCTGCAACTGCCTGAAGGGAGGTTGTGCCCAGGTGGGGGTCAGTCTTTCCTCCCAGGTAACAAGCAATAGGATGAGAGGAAATGGCCTCAAGTTGCACAAGGGAACGTTTGGATTAGATATTAGGAAAAATTTCTTCACTGAAAGGGTTGTCAGATGTTGGCACAAGCTGCACAGGAATGATTCTATGAGTCTAAACCCGAGTCCTCATAAAATAGCTTGCAAAAATAGCACTTTGACAGTGAACTTGGGGTTGTATCATCTGGGAGACAAATCTAGAAAATGGTACAGAAATTGCCTGATGGGGCCATATAGACAACTTTAAGCTCGCTGAGGCAGACTGTTACTTCCTCTGTTTTTGCTTAAATGTAGAATCATGTGGCCTTGATCAGTTGCCTTTTGGTGCTACTATGATCTAAGAGTTAAGTATTAATAGCTTCAAACAGCAGGGAGTTTTAAACCACGCTATACTATCTGTTGTACAAAGAAAGGCCAGTGCTTTATTTATATCAGGAGGGACTTAACATCATCGAAAAGGCACTGATCTGGGTGGGGAATGAGATGAGGATACTTTGGCAGTGAGCTTTCTCTGCTACATCTAGTGGTAAGATGTACTCCTGTTTACCTCTCATTAGTGACTCCAGACTTTCTTCCATCATTTTCCACACAGAAAGATCAAGCAATTACGTAAATTCTCTACATTTGGCTATTGTTTAATGCAGGCTTTATTTTACTGTTTTTAATGTGTTATCGGTAAACAAGCACTACTGTTTGGCCAAATGTTATGCTTTGTCTAGGGATACTTAAGTCTCAGTTATTTGTGGAATGTTCCTATATTCCTTTGGGCAGTCAGTGCATGACTCACAATTATTTAATATCTTTTTGGGAAAAAATATCTCAAATCACTTTTATGCATCTTTTACATAGCTGTTAAATATTATAGGACATACATGCCCACTTTAACACCACCACATCTGCAATTGTGGTTGAAAGTAAGAGATTCTCTCTATAGCAACCAGTGCATGTTCAGTTTTTTGTTTTAAAATACCAAGAGCCAGATTTTGCTCTCAGATCCTCAGTAGTTTTGGTATTTTTCTGATTTTCTTTTTTCCTGAGAGTGAATAAAGTCCTGATACTTTTCCACTACACGTGTGTCAATCTTATTTTGGCAGCTTTCTGAAACAAATGGTTTGCTGATTTTTCTCTAAATCAAAAATGTATTAATGGATCTTCAGAAGGGGATGTGCTTTGAATGAATCTGGACAGAATTAGTGACGATAAAATGTTTACTGCTGTACATTCTTTCTGCAAAGCCTTTAGAACTAATTCCAAATGCATACACGACTGTGGACTTTTAATTGGATAATTCTTGCCTGTTGACTTTCTTCCAGCTTCATCCTGTAAGGCAATGTGTGTCAAGATTTCAGAGTCACTTGCATATCTGTGTATCCCTATTTTTCATCCGTATGTGTAAACAACTCTTTGCCCATGCAGAATGGGTCCTTAGATGTGCAAATACTTGATCTTCTTGCATAAATATTTTTTGTAAGCAGATCTGTTTACAGGAATGACTACATGAAATACAGATATGTTTGAAATTAAATGAAATACAATTAAGTACAGGTCTATTTACATGAATGACTATGTACACAAAAAAAGAGGGCCTTAACTCTGAGGTTGGGGATTTCTGTCTGATACCACTGTATTTCTTTTTGTCTGTGAAACTACCTCACTAATAAAGTAGTTTTAGCAGTGAACCCAGCAAATACACTGATAAAACATCACATGTTTAACTTTAGTGAAGCTTAAGCAAAGTTAAGCACATGAGTCAGTGCTTTTCTGAATTGGACCAGCATTTATATCCAGAGCTCCATGCTTTTCCATGCGTCCTAATTTCCTACACTGCAAGGGAACAAAATTTCAATGGAAATCGCTTATAAAGGATGCAGCATTAGGTGTTGTCAGATATATTTTATAGCCATATTCCTTATGTAGCCAAAGCTGATCTGAGTAAGAGCTGAGAAATTCAAACACATGCCATGCACTGTATCTAGCATTTCCATAGTTATTAAGGAAATGGTGATCCTATTGATCTGCACATTAGCTTGCAGTTCCCTAAAAATGAAGTCTGTGACATTTACTTCTCCAGAAAAATTTGTGCATTGGCCTTTGCATGTTATTTGACAGCACAAATACTTATGTTTAATATAACTGACCAGCCCATTAAGTGGGAATCACATTATTCACGAATAATCAATGTTCAGCTGGTGGTCCAGGGTCTGGAGAACATTACATTTGTCCTCATTTCAAACTGGGATGGATAGTTATTGTAAAGCAATATTGCAGACAATTAGTTACGAAGTGTTGTTTTGGTGAAAGCCTGGCCCTGAGCAGGGGGCTGAGAAACCATGTTTCCCTGGTATTAAGGTATCAGAAGGGAACTTGCACTCCTTGAAAAATGATCTTTCCCATAAGTTAGTGATGCACAAGACAATTGCTCTTTTCTAGAAGTCTGTGGAAAATAGGGGAAGTGTGCAGAGTGAGGGAGAGAGAGTCCCTGAGTCCCTGTGACTGCTTTAGCTGGGTTTCAGGTAGGGTGTAAAAAAGGTAGGGCAAACCTCTGCCTTCTGTCATCCACACTATGGTTCTCTTCCAAGCTTTTTGGTTTTGTGTCTGTGCTTCCCATCCCCCACTCTTCTTCAAATTATCATTACAAGATGAATGTGGAAATTCAAGATCTTGGCCCTGGAGCCTGCAATTTGTTGGCTGTACTGGACCAGGCAGGGCTGAAGATATTTCATAAACTTAGAAAGAATGAAGAACTCCTGAATGGTTTTATAATTTTTGATGGTGATTTTAATGGCACTTAAAATTAGAAGTAAGTCTCATGACACTGTTCCATAAGAAAAACACAATACTTCTGGTTAGAAATATTCTAATTTTCCATTTACATGACGAGTTTGTACCTGTTTTCATACCAAGTTTTCTCCTTTGCCCCACCCTCCATATTTTTGCTGATTCATATGTGATTACTGCTAACTTAATACTAGATAGATTAATTTATTTGTACTTCAGATACAGTTTTCATCTCATTTATAGATATGTACAGTATGCTCAGCCTTTTAAAAGTATAACTTTTTCTACAACTTCAATTAGATTTTGTTTCTTTTGCAAATATTTTATTACTAGTTTCTTTCAGTTCTGACTTGGCAAAACATCTGTGCATTTGGCCCACTTTTTAAAAAAGTGTGAATTTTTCTGTACTAAATGGTTTAATTCCCTGTACACTTCCAAAATACCACTTAGTGAAAACCATCCACAAAGACAAAGTCTGTTATTTAGCAGCAATGTTTAAGATAGCAAAGATCAGCTTCCATGTGGACAGAGCCTTTGGATCAAACAGGAGGAACGGGCTAGGAGATTGTATGACTGTGAACAGATGAAATCATGTGACGGGCTTTATTGCTGGTGAAATCTGTTTCCACTTGCTGCCACCCACTAATTTGACAATAGATTGCATCATGTGGTTGCAGCAACTGAGATGAGTAGCAACCATTTTAAAATGCTTTCCTTAAAGGGGAAAACACCCTACTAAAGCAGCAGAACAGAGAGGCAGTGTTGTGAGCACATTTTAAATTTTAGATAAATGCAGTTATGTTTGCTGCAGTATATTAAATTTAACATAACCTGAGAATTCAGTGAGGAACTATGTATTAGCCAGAATTTGTTTATTGAGAGATTTTTCTTAGTGGACAAAAACAGCTAGGAGGTTTATTAACAGTACTTTTGCTCATCCTAGAATTGCAATTACCACCTAAGTGCTGTATGGGAAACACACAACATTTTTCAAAGCAGAAAAATAAATAATAATGAACCCTTAGCTTAAAAATGCAATTCTCTCTGTGTTCTTTTCTTGTAAAGAAAAATCTACATTTCAAAGGAATATTTTCTTACATATGGAAATGCTTATTTTCTAGCTACTGAAGATCTGCCAGGAAATATTAGAGAATATCATGTTCAGAGTTTTAGAAGGCAAATTGCTTCTGCATACGCTGTATCTAGCAGACAGCTTTATGGTGCTCTTTACCTGTCTGTCACAACATCATCAGTTTTCCAAAGTACCTGAAGCCTTTGAAAGTTAAGGAGTGTAGCAGTATACCTTCACATGACACATGTATTTAGCAATGCTAATCTGATTAGCAAGTAAATACAAACTACAGTTTTACGTGGTTTAAACCCAATTATTAAATGTTCCTTTATGGAAGACAAAAACAACTTTGAAAGTACAAACTGGCTTCAGCGTAAGAAGATGAATTTTAAAGAGCACTAATCAAAGCACACTTATCATGGCTGTGCACCTTTAAAATGAATTTCAGATGGACTTTATTGTCTTAATTTATATCCTATGGAAGCAAGGAGAGCCACCTTAGCTGTGGAAGATTTGGCGTTTTAGATATAAACACTGACTTTAAAACATCTCAGCAGCGTTTTCAGATTGTCACAGTGAGCAGAAACATCCATGTTGTCAGCCAGATGGGAAATTTCATATGCGTTTCTCAAACCAGTTAATTTTCTTCTTCAGTGCAGAGAAGCCAAGAGCTAATGCTGAGGTCTGGGACATACTTTCAATTGCTTTTTGTGTCAAATTCCAAGCACCCAGAAAGCCTTACTCTCTTATTTTTTTGTTTGGTTTTATTTTTGAGAGAAACCAGTGCATTTCTGGCAGTTTATTCTCAATCTGGTTTAAACCATTCTAGTATTCTGACGGAAAAAAAAATTCTTTGAAACTGTCAGAAAAATTTGAAAAACTGATTCAGAAATAAAAATGGAGTTCTCCTTCTCCTTAGATTCCATATTGAGACAAATTTTAACAGCTTGAGTAAGTGCTGCAGAAATGCCCTGTGGTCCTTGAGGAAATTTTCATCGCTGCATTTACCACTTATTTGGTGTACCCCTTTTTTTAACAAATCACACAAGAAAAATGTTCTCGTACCTCTGTCTGTTTGGTGTTTTGTTTCTTTCCTTATCAGTACATTTTTTTACTTGCTTTTTCTTCACTCCACATTATAGAGTCAAGATCAGTTTTATTTATTGGGTCAGCATAATGCAAATAAATCTCTGCTGTTGGTTACTGCTTAATGCCTGCAAGAGAGCAAGCCCAGCCCCCCTGCCCCTGCATCTGCTAGCCAGGGAGGGGCAGCCACCCTGGGGAGATCTCCTGAAGGCAGCCATGGCCCAGGGCAGCTTTTCAGAGAAGGAGGAAAATTAATTCAAACCCAAAGCTTTTTGAGGAGATGGTTCTTGCAGGCAGGGGTGAGGAGTCAAGGGAAGCACCAAGTGGGATTTGAAAACGAAGCACGTTGAAACTGTTCCTTGGGAGCGCAACCATTGTAATGCACTTGGTGTTCACTCAGATTTTAAAAAAAGATTTTAGCAAAGTTCAGAACAACAACATTTCCTGATATTTAATAGTTATGACAGCACATTTTTGAAAAGCAACAATAGAGGAAGACCATCACAGGTTTGGAAATTATGAGAAAACCTTAAAAAATCTAGGTTTTATTTTTTAATCAATACAACCAGAAATCCTGTGTGGAACACCAAACAAAAACAACCCCCCCCTCCCTAACTGCTGTTTCTACATGATGTCATGAGTGGGTTTTGAGCAAATGAAATGCAATTGCAAGGGCAAAGAAAACATGGGATTTCTTACTCCACATGAAATTACTTGTGTTCACAAAGAGGAATTGTGGCCATCTTACAGAAATGCCACCACACCAAATGTATTTAAGAAATGATTGACAGCTTGGTGATACCTTTACCTGCAGTGCATCGTGTTGTGTGCTTCCACAATGCTACCAGTTTTGATGGTAATGATTAGTAGGCGTGTAATTCAAAGCAAGACCAGCATCAACCTCACTCAGCTTGGCATCAAGACAATGGAGGAAAATAAGGTGTAGGTTTCAGTCTGGTAAAAGACTCATGGAAAACTAGTGAACAAAACAACATACTAACCCCCTTTTAATGAATATAGTGTTCAAATGTTAAAGAAACAAAGATTTTTCGTATTTTGAGATCCCTATGCACCAGGTTAAACAACACAGCTGACCAAGAGATGACTATGATTTCATTTTATTGTGGGTGGGCTAACCTTAAGAGATGCAGCAGGTCTTTTCAGTTCACAGAAGGATAAAATTACCTATATGCTTATGCAACCTCTATTCAAACCTCCTGCAAGCCAATGGAACTTCCACTCATGCTTACAAAGCATGTGTAGAAGGATTATTGTATTTATGATTATAAAGCATGTGTAGCCATGTGTAGAAGGATTTTTAGGACCAGAATGTAAAGTTTGCCTCAGTTCCTAACCTGGAAATAATATTAATTCTGTCCCAAGTAACTCCGAGTTGTAAGTGGTTTGGGGTAAAAAAAAAGTAATCATGAAAGAACGGCAGTTATGTCTTCAAATAGCCACAAAAATTCTTGCAAGAGAAATTTTGGAGATTCTTTGGCAGTAAAAAATATGTTGCCTTTATTCGCTATCACTTGTTTTTCATGATGAATGCAGCAATGTGAACCTCATGCCTATTTTTTTGCTAAGATTTTTCATCCTTTACAGGTCTTTATACTCAACAGTCCTATGAGATTCAGCACTATTGCTACAGTTTTTCAAGGATGTGTATAGAGCCCGAAAGTGTTGGCCTGGATCTCTACTGGAATCCGCATACAGCCTTGCTGACTGTGTCTCTTCTCAAAAGCTTATTCAGTTTTTAACTTTGCAGTTGGTTTGCTTCACTTTTGCCTTTTTGGGGTGCATGTGATCCTTCTGACATGTCAGGTAGGTGCTGCAGCCTTCCCCTCCCACTGTCTCTGCATGGAGCTCCCATGGAACTAGCTCTGGCAAGTATCCTTTAGCACCATGAAGAAACCTTGTTCCTCTCAAGGACTGCAGGGCCTTTGAGTCAGGTTCCACAAAACCTTTCATTCAGATTCCTAATCAACCAGATCTGAAACCCTGTAGAAATGGCACAAACTGTACCATTACTCAGGAAAGGATTGATGGAACCTTTTCCGTTTTGGAGACAGAGAAGCAGGTCCACTTGCTCATGTGGCACTGACAAAAAGAGAGTGATCCAGGCAGGAGCTGGCATTCAGCAGCTGCTGCAGGTATCCACTGCCCAGCTGCATGGGAGTGAGGGTCCCTTCTGAGATGCTGAGAAGAGCCCCACACAGTCTATGGTGCAAGTATGGGACCATCATTTAAGGGTGGGATTTTGAGCTGTGGAATGTGGCATTCCCAGGACTGGGTACTGGACCCAGCCCAGCCTCTTTGTCTAAAGACAGTCCAACAAGGCTCAGGTGCCAGAGCAGAGGCAGTGAGATGAGGAAGGGAGGAAGGTTGCAACTCTTCTCAGTCACTGTCAACCTGTTTGGTATGAGGAAAAAGTACAGAAAACGTTGACATCCCTGAGACACTCAAGACCTTTATGACAGCTTTGCTTCAGGGAACTGAAAGGACTGAAAGTCGCTAACTGATTCAGTAAGCTGTTCTGAGGTAAGACTTTAGGAGATACTTTGATTTTTTTTTTCTTTTTCATTTCACCTTTTGAGCAGCTAGACAGAAATGGCACTGATGAATCATTAGGGTATTTCACTCATTAATCTGGGAAGATGCATGACTTATTGAAAAGTCAAAAAAAGACATTTTATCTTTGTCAGTGCATACAGATGTTTAGATGCTGTTGCAATGCTAACTGTTGCTCTTAAGGTCTTGGCCTCTGTACAAAAAACTCTCACTTCTGACTCATAAGGACCTGGACTGTAACAAAGAATGATTCTCTGTGCTGATGAGAGGCAGTAGAAGAAAGTATGGTGGCCAGACAAAAAAGATCATGGAAATTACATGATTAGGTTAAGTGGGCTCTAAAGATTTATGCTTATGACTGCTGATTGTTGTTTAACAAAATGGTTACGAGTGTTTCTAAAGGAGATAACTTCCATTGAGTGGAAGAAGGACTTAGGAAATATAAACACAAAGGCACTTGCCCAAACCTCTCCAAGTCCTGCGTGGATAGTGGGAATGAGAAGGGCTGGACAGCACGAGATGCTTTCCTAGTGTGCAGAATGCGACCAATAATAACTGTTAAAAACTTTTATTAATCACACTGAGGAGCTGCATATTCACAGAACAGTTCTTTATTATTTCCTTCTTGTTCATTTTATCCCTTACTTCTTATTTCTCAATTTTAAGGGGAAAACCCCCACATTTTCTACATACCAAAGTGAAACTCCTCCTTTCAACAAACTAATTTCTAAAAAATGGGAAAATTCTGGTTGTTCTGACCTGCATCAGAGATCATTGCAATTACTCCTAGTACTCCTTATCATTCACTAGTGATGCATGAAAATGACAGTTTTGCAGTTTATGCTATCATTCTTAGCAGAAAGTACAAGATGCTGAAGCCTGGAAGATACTAGGAAGAAGAAATTGTCTACAAAGCATAATGACTGAAGTACATAATTCATTGCAAACTTTTATTCATAGTATTTTGAAGGAGTGTAACTTGCTTTGGAGAAGCTGGACAACATCTTAGTTAATTTACTGATGGTATAATTCACTTTATTTCCATTTCTTCCCTTAAAATCTCATTAATTCTCTTTCAAACCCTGAGTACCATGTGGCTTGAAAAGTGTCATCAAATACATTTGAAGTGGTAGTTCCTCTTCTTCCTTCCATGTTTGCTTTGACATATTTTAATATATTTTTAAGGGTCTAGATAGTGGCTTGTGTGTTTTTTTATTTTACTGATTTGGGCAAATACTCAAGTTCAAATTACTGTGCATGGATGATTCCTTTGAACTCACAAAGTTGGAAACCACACTGGGACTTTCAAAGCCAAACTCATCATGACTATCCCAAACCTTCAAGCTGAAAAGTACAGCCAGTGAAATGCTGCAAAAGCAACAGTGTAATTGCAGTATTTTAAATGGAAAACTACTTGTAGAGGGGCAGGTAATGTCTACAAAGAAGTGTCTACACAAGGGTGATAGCAGTGGCCTTGTATTGTTGGAAGAACTGGTCCAACCTGACTAAGGGAAGTTCAGGATTTTATCTGGCTTCAAAATAAGTGTGGATGAAGGCACGACCTATAACACTTTGTAGTTTAAACAAAACAAAACAAAAAAAATCCTCAGTTCTGTGTCTGCAAGATCGTGTTTCTATAAAATAACCATGTTTACCTGTCTTGAAGATTATCACATTGAAAGGTATGATTTGTTCAGAGAGCACTGTAATGGGGCCGAATAGGTACCATCCATAAGCAGAGACTTAATTTTAAAAACATTTTTTTACTGAGAAGTAATGGCTGCTCAGTTTACTGTTTCCAGCAGCTCCAAACAGCTGGCATTACTTCAATTATAGTGAGCAGGACTTCCTTTCTGTTATGAGGCAAAAGAGCTGTCATATTTTCCTGTAAAGAAAAAGAGGATGGGTAAGATATAATTATTACTATTTTTTGCAAGATTGTGAGGAAGGGCAGGTTACCAACCTTGAGATAGTACAGACCTCGCTCTTACCGTTTATGAGGTTGCCTGCACAAAGCCTTGCTCAAATCAATGGGCTTGAAAAAGGAGTAAAATCACTGCAAGTCAGGTTACATTTTGGGCTCTGCTGATTAAGAGAGCTGTAATGTACGTTTGATTAAATGGTACATTACAGCCTCAAAGCTCAGGAAAACCACTAAGTCATCATCCTATCTGTCATTCCTGGGCTGCTTTGAACCCAAGCATGCCCTGCTTACATGAATTAGAGTTGATAGAAAGGACTGACCCGATTTATGAAGGACGTGCAACCCACAATGTAGAGAATACAGAGTACTGCAACAACTCTCTCCTCTGTCTTGACATGCCCATTTTCCTACTGATTCTGTGGGCTGTGGAAACAGAAGCTTCTACACCAGTTGTAAAGCTGGTTGAAAATGGGAGCTTTTGTGAAAAAAGATGTGCACATGAACCATTTCCTGTTTTTTCCTCTAACTGGGAGAATTGTCTGACCTGGGACTTTCTTCTGTGGACAACTCCTGTACCCATTTCAGGCAGCACACAGGAGCCTTGCCTGGTCATATTATTTTGCCTAGGAAATGTCAGGCTTAACTATAAATAATGGCAATAGCATGCCATGATAGCTATTAACCTGCCAAAAGTAGGATTTCTTACTGTAAAATTAAAATTTTAAAAAATAATCAGGAATCAAGATGCAGTTACATTATGTTTGCTTGAACTTTCCTTAATGTTTCAATTCAGCAGTGAGTTCTTTTGATGAATGACAAATTAATCACCACGTTACAAAAATACCATGAGAATCCCACAGCAAGCAGAAATCTTATCTTGCAGAATATTTTTCCTATGATGCATTGTAGCATTTTTTCCTAACATATATGTGTTACACACCATAACTCCTAAAGAAGGTTGTACCATTATTTACAAATTAAATGTGTATTAATTGAAAGCAGCATCTGAGACTAGAAATAACTTAGGCACTGACAATTTCTAAGAGGTTATCTCAACACCTATTTTTCTGTTACTAATGAAAAAGTCTTGTTGTTACCATAGAAACTGGCATATCTCTACCTACACTTCTCAAAGAAACACACCAATATACTAATTTTTGTATGTGTGTGTGTGTGTGTATTTCTATGTGTCCCACCAAGTGCTTGAAGGTCATCCCAAATCCTGTTAATAAATGGGGAAAGAAATGAAGCAGCATTAAGTGACAGTTTATTGACATCAAGCCTGAAAATCAAACTGATAGACAAACCTCACCAGAAAAAGTTGTTCTACAGTTCAGACAAAGGTCCCTATCTTGCCAGCTACTTTGCGTTTCCCAAATCCCCTACACCCATGAAGTTACTTTGGGTTGGGATCAATTTATCCTTGCAATGAACATTTCAAAAGATAACAGTAAAGAAGGGAAGGTTTGGGATTTTTTTCCAGAAATGCTCATTTGAGAGAAATTTCCATTTGCTATTAACGGGCCAGATCAATAATTCACATCACTGTTTTTAATTTTATGCACAAACATCAGAGCAGTAAATTTTTCTTTATTTCATTTTTGATATAGTTTCCACATTCATTAGAGAAAAGTTAATCCATCACAACCACTCTGTGCTCTGGAAGGAAATTATTTTAGCTGGCAAAAGTGAGACAGTTAAACCAGGTCCCTATTTAATTTTTACTAATTCTATCATTCTGCTCGTCACTTGGATACCATCTTGATGGAAAGGAGAATGCTCAGGTTGTTGCTATGTAGAGTGCAAAGGAAAACATTTACAGCAGAACCATCAAGTAAATAAATACAGTTACATCTTTAAATATATGTTTGTTTCCTTTTGTCTCTTACTTTTAAAACACATATAGCCTCTGTCTTTTCTGGCTCTCCATGTGTTATTTGTGTGATCCCCAGATTCTGTTCTATAAAGTTCTGGGTTGCTTATGTCAATTTAAAAATATTTTGATGAGACAAAAGGAAGGGAATTTTTATTTTGAGGACTTACTTCTTCATATATTGAACCAATGAAGCACGATTATGGCTAGAGTTGGATTATAGTCTGGACTCGCTAAACTTTAAGGATTTTAACAAGCTCTAACTTCCAAGGGTAACTAAAAATTGCTTTGCAGCATAAAACCCACTCAGCAACAAATCTGTCTAGGCATTACAAATAGATTTTTATTTATGAATGTCCTTAAGCATATGAACTTCATAAATTTCTCTTCCTCATTAGCTTACAGAGGGATTGCATGTTATGGTTTGCTAAGAAATGCAATATTGGCCACATATAAACTAGGCAGATAGAGAAGGAAAAATCAGTTGCAAAAGTTTTTCAGCTGGAGTTTTGAGTAGACTGTTGGGGTAGAGATCTGAAAGCAACCTTTTTCATCTGTACTTGTAATGAAAGAGGGAAAAATACTGCTCTCAAATGCTGCCTCAAATGGTGTGTCTGTACAAAAAGCCCTCAGGGACATGCAAGTAGTTAAATATCATAGAATTTTCAGACTACAAAAATGGATTTATATGAAGTTACCAAGGAAATTCAATTGAATTATGTGGCCCCAAACTCAACTGGATTTGTGTTTGCTATTTTCTTTGTTTTTCTTGCAAAGTCTTGTACTCCTTGAGAATCATGGAAAGGAGGGAAGGATGTGCAATGGGTGAGAATAGGGCTGTGCGAGACTTACTAATCTCCAAGTGAGGGCTTTAAAAGATTTTTTTTGCTTGGGTAAAAGCTGAGAACAACCTGACAGGCCAACAAAATTAACAAAAGTTCTTGGTCTTACTGTGGCAAGTGTTGGAGCACCTCACAGTGAGTGCTATCCTAGGATACTCTTAGGGTTCACAGCTTTGAATGAACTCCAGCTAGGTAGTGGAAAGGTTTTTTATATTCTAAAGCTAATTGAAATCTCAAATGCTGTCTCCTTCTCGGATTTAGGATGCAGTCCGCAGCCTGCAGCTTCACACTGCTGAATGAGTAGCAGTCAAAACTTAAAGGTCTCCAAGGTTTATGTTCCTGAACTCCAGAAGGTGACCATGGCAGCCTTCAGTGTGCTACAGGACTTACTCGGGGTACAGGAAACTGGGGTTTAGGTCAGATAGTGCTTGAATTCACAACACTCCCCATAAGGAATGTTTTGAACCATCAAGCTGTAGATTACAACTCAGCTAGTTTCCATGTCACCATAATGCAAAGATTTTGACTTGGATGTTTTTGGAATCATTTTAGAATGGCCAATTAAATAAAAGTAGTATGAATCCAAGTCTTTTGACGTTGATGAGTTTGTAGCATTTGCAGATAAACATTAATTAGATTTTTTCCCAAGTTCTCATGTGAGTATAGGTTTCACAATGTAGCAATTTGGCTGAAATTTTGGACTCAAAAACTTTCCCAATCACAAACTTACATCCAGTGGAAACACTCAGGTTACACCTTATTTCATGCTTCAACCATGCAAAACCATTAAGTCTGCTAGAGTGCTTCAGCACAAACCCATAAATCACCTTGAGAGTAGTTGAAAGGCCACAGAATTAGTGACCCTATTCTAAGTTTTGAATTCACAGCAAAACTGCAAACCAATTAGCTTTCATCTTAGACTTTTTGCGCAGGTCTCTTCAGACATTAGGCCTGTTCTTTAACTGTATCCCTGCATCCTCCCATATTTAAGAGAAAAAGCTTTGAGTAAACAAAAGCCACAAATAGGCATACACTGTATGAAAAGGGCTGTTTGTGATCTGTCAGAAGGTGATTAACCTAAAGTTAAATCAGTAATCCCAGGCTTTAGGACATCTCAGTATGAGAAACAAGTGAATAATTTTCAAGAAAATTGTATTTTCTCTTTCAGAGAGTGTCTTGAACAATTGAATACAGGACAAATAGAAACACTCTGGAAACACCCTGGTCTGTTCCACCATCAATGTCACAAGGCAGTCAGGTCATAGAATAGCTCACTTGGATGTAGAAGAACTGACTTGTATTTTGAGCAGCTGAAGATCGATTTCATTATGTTTGTCTCAGGGGATTGCATTTTTAGCATGTTAGAATACGTTACTCTGAGTGTACGTGCAATTCAAGTATGAGTCATGTTTGTTTCAATACATATATGCCATTTTCACGTAACGTGAGCAGCAGCAAACAGGAAAAAAAATGCATTTTTGCATATGCATGTGTTTGAACATTGTTTAGACATCCTCAGAAACGGAGTACAAAAGTCTCCAAAATATTCTGTTCTACCCTACAAGGAACAGATTAGAGTTGTTAACTGAATCTGTTCACAGTGAAAACACACACTGTGGATGCCCAGTTGTAAAGACAGAAAGCCTGATTCATTCCTGTTAAACAGAGATGTGGAAGAAATCCATGTTGCCATCCATGTGTGGATAATAACCATTCCCTTATCTTGTACTTTAGCTGATGGGGATAATACATTTTAAGTGTGATGTAATGCCAGATTGTTGTGTTGTATTCAATCCCTAAAATTATATGCAAATTTTTGAAGCTGAAGGCAGAAGACCCTGTTTTACAAGGTTGAACCAGGTAGGGACAGATTCTTCCAGTCAAGCAGTATTTGCCTTAACCAGAAAAAATTACTGTTTGCTTAATTTTTTTTGCATTTAACCAAAGGCAAACTGTTGTTAACAGATGCTAGTTGGCTGCAGGATGGCGGCTTGAGAGCATGTTAGTAAATATTCTTGACAACAAACTTTTTTAACATAGTCAAGAGAAACCTTTAGTGCAGCCAAAATATCTGCAGAATTCACTCAACGTGCTCAGATGTAAGTCATCTTCTGTTTCTTTACAAGCAAAGAAACCACACAGTAAAAAAAGCTATGCAAAAAACCCCTGCAAAAAAATTCTTCACAGTGTGCATTTGACTAAATAATGTCGTTTTCTCTCTAAGGTTCAACAGTGGAAAACTGTTGCATAATATTTCATAATTGCTATGTATTTCATAAATTTTATTCAGTTGCATAAGATGAATCAAACATATCAGCAAATCCTGCTATAGGATAGTTAACAAAAATAAATGAACCTGGTATGATTTGAATGGAATATATCTGCCTTTTGTACCGGTACACCAATTGCTTATCTGGAGAGAGAAATTATTTGCCATCAGGCACATAATAACAGTGCCTGATTCATGCTCTACAGCTAGTGTAAAACACTGTGACCTTGATTTTGGGCATGGTCTTTATCTTGGGAATAGACACACAGAAATTGAGGAAAACATGAGAAAAGATAGGCAAGTCTGTACAGTGCAAATATAAATTAAATGGATTTTTTCAGACTTGTGAGAAACTCTGAATTTCATAACAATTAACTTAAGCATTACCAGCACTATATCTATGTGTTCAGATATGCATTTAAAAGACTTTCTGGTAGCAGAACATTATATGTCTTCAATATGTGTCCACTGATATCTTAACTGGAGATTTTAAAAAATGTCACTGACTCTCCTTCGGATTTGCATTCCTAAATTTTAGAGTACAGACTGATTTTAGAGTACAGACTTGAAAATCATCATCATCTTTTAATTGAAGATAGAAATTAAAATTACCAGCTGTTGGGGTTTTAGGAGTTCTCCTTCTGTTTTCTTTTTCTCTTAAAGAATTTTCCCCATACATGTTGCCAGGGGGACAAATTATTGGGTGCTTAAGAAAAACAAAAGACCTGGCCACAGGAAGAGGGGTCCATCTGGCTACTCTCTTTCACCTAGGCTTGTGGGCAGTTAGTTCCCAGTGTTTGGACGGAGAGAGAGGCTGGAAGGAATTCGTCATCACAGCAGACTTCTGCTTTTTCGGCTGCCTTCCTCCTCCTGGAGAGACCCTGGAATTCCCAAGCCCGCCTTTCCCTGCCCCGCTGGGAGCCGGGCTGCGGCCGCCCTGTCCCCGCCGTTGCTTCGAGCCTTCACTACCCCATAGCCCCCGCACGTCCTGCCTGCTGAGACCTCCTGGGGTTCCCACCGCAGCTCCAGAGTTTGATACTTCTTGTCTGCCACCTGGGATTTGTGCTTGTCCCTGCCATTCCAGCCTGCCGTTCCAGCCTGCTGTTCCCGAGGGTCCAGCCGGACACCAGGATCGGCTGCCCAGGGGTTTGTGAAGCCTTTGTCCCATCCCTTCCCGGGACCCCAGGGCACCGGTGCCGCGTGCTCCCCGAGCTCGCTCCGGAGCGCCCCCTGCAGCCGCGGGGGAACCATCGCACCCGCCCTGCTCACCGGGAGCCGCCAGCGCCCCTGCCGGCTGCGAGCGGAACTGCACCCGAGGGGAAAGGGCCCGACAGCCGAGAAGGCTGGGACTGGGTTTGGGATTGTTTGCTGTTACTGCCATAGTTATTGGTGTTTGTTTGACTGGTTATACACATATAGATATAGAATAGTAAAGAACTGTTATTCCTGTTCCTCATATCTTTGCCTGAAAGCCCCTTAATTTCAAAATTATAACAATTCGGAGGGAAGGGGGTTGCATTTTTCATTTCAAGGGAGACTCCTGCTTTCCTTGGCAGACACCTGTCTATCAAACCAAGACACAGCTTACCTACTTGCTTGTAAATATGTGTCAGGGAAGGTGTCTGCAACTTTTCCATATTTAGTTGAGTAATCTAAAGTTCGCAGTCAAGGGCTTAAAAAATTATCTGTATTGCTAATGCTTTTAGGACATGCAAACAATGTCTGTAGTATTGTACAGCAGGCTATCTGATCAGTGGAGTGTTGAAAATATGTGCATAACACTAAATTTCTCAGGGAGTCTATCCAAGGTAAAGGGAACAAATAACGCAGTGTGATGAGTCACTATCAAATGTTTTAGCAGAGGTGAAACTGCATTATGCCAGCATTTTGTTAGTAAGAGCGGTGCATCTTCATTTTGTGCTTATTCTGCAATGTTAGTGGAAAAATATTTCCACTACAGGGGCAGTGAGCATATGTAACGCAAACATTTTGACAGTGAATGTAAACAGCTTTCCTGCATTTTAAACCATTAAATCAAGGACACGAATTTCCATGGTTTTGCAGATTGCAATCTTCGCTGACTATAGAGAAGATGGTGTTGCATCTGTTTTGTGTTTATAATGGCATGCTATGTTGTGCCACTGTGACTGAATTTTAATAAACACGGTGGTTATTAATTGTTATGGACGTTGGGGTCTCACTTGTAACTATGGTGCAGAGATCCAACAATACAGAAAAAATGTTTTTAAAGAAATAAACAGTGATTGGGATGACTCAAATATTGCTCTTGCTTGCTCATCTGATAGAAGAGTGTGACAGCCTGCCCCCATTTGATTTCTGACTTCTTGCATTCCAATTTCAGTCAGTTGACTTAAACTCTGTATTTTTGGCTTGGTGCATGAACAGGAGCCTCAGGGGAGTACTCTCCATCAGACTGTTCTATCTAGGTTTCTGTTACTGCTTCTGTCATCGGAGAGAATGTAGGGTCTGTCGGAAAATGCTTTCCCCAGCTCTCTTCTCCATCCCTCCACCCTGTCCCAAAATAGTTTTGCAGGGAAAATGAAAGTCTTCTTGAGCCGAAACAGAAAGCACGTGTCAGGATGGACCCTGTATACCAAGGAACAGTGCCCCAGGGAAATAAATAGCCACAGACTTGTGGGTCAGGAGGTTTTTTGTGGAGAAGGAAAAGCTAAAAATTGAGTTACCAACAACAGACCAAATGATTTGTGAAAGAGGTAATTTGACTCTCTCGACTTAAAGGAGAAGTTTACTTTTCTAATAAATGATTTCTCCCCCTGGTTAGTAAATCATTTCCCCTTCCTAATACACTTAATTTGCTATTCCCTTTAATTATTGCTTGTCCAGGTGGATCTTAAAGGCTCCTACTTAAAAGGAGTCTAACCCAACCCTGGCAAAAAGCCACCCCCTGCCACATCATTAACTGAAAGACAATCATACTCTGTCTTGCCTTAAAATAATACAGACGGGGTTCAAAATGCTGCAGTAAGTGTTTTTCTCAAGGCAATATCTTGCACTAATAGGAAAGAGTATGGTGGGGGTTGTTCCAGGCCCATCAGACCCTTCTTGAATTAAATGACTGTGTATTAATATGAGAGTTTGTGTCCCTTGGATAATGTAGTTTCACAGAGATGCAGGGGATGGTATTTCTTAGCGGAAAATTGCCTCTGCACTGTCAGTACCTGACTTTAACACTAACCTGTTACAATATAGTATTGTAGCTAACTTCCCATGGGAAGAAAAAAAATTGGAACATAGTTTTTATGGAAGGAAAGAAGGTTTTTTTTCCATCCTGAGCCTAAAAGTATTGAGCTGTGTTTATCTTAAAGCCCTGCTTCTATCTCAGTATATGGCTAGCAAACTTGTACATTGGGTTTTATTTCTAAATCAGCTGTGCAGTACTGTGGAACATCTGCTGGATACCTTGATTTGCAGCTGTCTTGTGCTGGTATCTTAAAGTCATTTCCAGTAGCATATGATATGTATCTTGGATCTTTGTACCTGGGGGAAGGAAATGGGAGAGATGGGGTAGAGAGGAAAAAAAACAACCAGAGGGAAACAACTTTTACCTCTTTTTGATGTGTTTGCAAACTGAGACACCCCAAAATCCCAAGGTTGCCTGATCCCTGTGTGCACTACATTTCCCACAAAAAACCAGCTGGCTCTGTCTGCTGTGAAACACCTAATATGTCTACAGCTTTTATAACATGCTCCTCCTCAAAGCATTTAATCTCCATGAGAAGACAGCCATCGTATTTTCCTTCTGTCCTGAAAATGTGTTTGGGAACTCAAGTTCAAGAGAGCCCAGCATGCTGATTCCCAGAGACACATCAAAGGAGCAGCAGTGGAGCAATGGGATCTCCCAGCCCAGGAGACTGTTTGGTACTCTATGGCACAGACTGCAGAATGACTCTGCATTTTTAAAGACCAATTATCAATTTTCAGAAGAGGGGTATGAAGGATGAGGTGTCTTGCAAGTTGCAGTTGGAGCCATTCTGATTAGGCCAGTGCCTCAGGAGCCTGCACCCCTAAACAAAAACTTTTCAGACAGACAAAGCAGCTGGTCAGTATTTTGGAACACCATTGATCCACCACTGAAGAAGGGAGCAAGCATCCCAGTGCTGAGCTTCCTCTGTGCCATGCCAGCCTTGTGGTGGCAGAGGAAGGGGACTGCTGTGTGACATTGGTAAGGGCCAAATTCCTATTTATGCCTTATTGGATTAGGATCAGTTTTACAAACCGCAAGGTCGCACTCTATCTGCTGTGTTATGCCCAGGGAATCCTTAACTTTTCTGATTCTTACAGCACTGGAAGAATATTAGTAATTACTCACAGTGCAAGAGAATAGCTGTTTGAGCACATGCTCAAACATGAGTTAGAAAAAGCAACATGGGAAGCCTTCCTTTTATTAATGTTTATTAAGATCCTCTACTTCTCTTGCATTTAGGTACACAGTTTTAGAAGAACAGCATTTTGGTCAATTGCTGTGGTAAGGATATAATTTTGTCTGCCTGTCCTTACTAATTCAGACTTTTTTGAAATAGCCAGCTAACCAGCCTCATGTAGAAGTTTCTTTATTCACCAGATTTAATGATATTAAGCTTGCTTTCTACCCCTGTTTTTTATTCCAACTTTCAAATACTTCATGTGAATGAGATTTAAATTTGACTTAATGAAAAAATCATCTCCTGTGTTAACAAAAATTGCCTAAAAACTAAAAAGAAGAAGTGCATTTATCCAAAGTTTTCATGAGAAGGGAAGTGAAAATCAATTCCTAAACATGACAAGGTTCAGTGGCAGTAGCACCACTATAGATATGTATACATACATATATATATATATATATATATATATACACCTGTTACTATATCCCCTTAATGGACTAAGATGAGATGGTAAGACTCTTTCCAGATGGCTTTTATGTTCCAGCTATTCATGATTGCAGAATTTGCTTTGGAAGGACAACCACAGCCAGTGTGAGCTGCATGTATTAATGGCCAGCCTGGTGCCACATCACACCCAGAGCCTAGAGTACAGCACAGATCACTGAATCATGGAATGGTTTGGGTTGGAAGGGGACCTTGAAGATTATCTAGTTCCATCACTCACAGAAGCATGGAATTTGGTCCAAACACTGTATTTCTGCAATTGCATTTCCAGGAAACGGGAGGGAAGACTAAAAGGTTACAGTGAATAATAATACATCATTCTTTGAATAAAAATGTCCTCTGCAGGTTACTTATATTGGATTTAGCTGGGCTCATTGGTGTATGGTTGACTCAGTGCATGCTTACTCAGTGCCTGTCGCTGTTCACTGACTCCAAAACTAAATAGATCTCCTCACTGGGACAGTGTTCACTGATCAGGGAGTCATTATAAGGTGCCATAAATGTGGCAGGATGCTGTCTGTCCATGGAACCAGCTTGACACTTCTGCTGCATAGAAGACCCCTGTATAAAATAGGAGTATTACACAATATTTAAGAGAGTTATCCTTAAAATATCGTGCAATATATGAAATGAATCTGTGAAATGAAATCTTTCATTTTCATGTGGGAAGTTGGGTTGTACCATGATGGGATTGTTCCACTTGTGGGTCTTGAGGCAGGAATTTGCCCAGTCCAGCAACACAGTATGACCTCCTTAAGCATTGCCCTAGTGTTCTTGTTGCGTCCACCCTCCTTCTTCAGATCTACCATTAACTCCACAGGCTTCTCCTGTCAGCTCCTGTCAGGACCCTTCCAGCTTCTGCTTACTGCAGCACCACTGTTTCACTTGCCTCTGGAAGGAGATGTTGCAATTGTCCATTAGGCCACAGAATAAAAGGAGAAAGCGATTACATGGGTCAGGTTTGGCCGTATGGACTGTTTGACTTCTTCATTGCTCCCTCATCAGCTGATTGTGCTTGTATCTGGCAGGGCTGATAAAACAGAACAGCCAGCATCTGGTGTTTCAGGCTTGGCTATCTTGGAAGCAGAAAACATGGCACTCCCCGTGGGTTCTTTTTCTTTTCCTGGCAAATTATCTGGAGGCCTGAAAACCCTCTGGATGAGGCCTACAAGACCAGTATGGCTCACAGCACGCAGGTGGCAGGAAGAGCCTTTTTGGCTTTCACTGGTGCATGAGCAGGTGGCAGAGGTGCACTAAAGCCAGAGCTTAGGAAATGAGGTCCTGCCCTCAGAGTGCTTAATCAGGGTCCCTCAGTCAGGCTGAGGTGCTCAGCATCCAATGGCACAGTATTAATCCCTGAGAGAACCAAAATGTCTTTGTTCTCCTCTTCACATGGGCTGGGAAAAGGGATCAGGACCCCACAGACCAATGGCTCTTAGTGCTCCCAAAACCATCTGGAAGCCCCCGGAACCTTACTGGGCTCTATCTCCTGGTCCATCCTGGTGATCTGAAACTAAATATCAGGTGGGGACCACATCTTATGTACCTCAACAAAAAGCCAAAAAATGCCTCTGCCGTCATCACCCAAAGCAGAAATAAGAGCATTTGGATTGAAGCAAACCCCTAGAGGCCACCAAAGAAATTCTTGCCCCTTTTTCTCCCCCCTCTCTCAACTACTGGGGGCCTTGAAGAGGTGGTGGGGAGCTGTGAGTGACCCCCAGCAAGCCAGTGGCTGGATTTTAAGGGAGAGAGGCCAGGGAATCAGGTGTCTGGGCTGGGAGCCTCCTGAGGCACCTCTTCCAGCCCCACTGGTGCCTGTCTACTCACCCTTGTCCTCCCACCAGGGTCAGAGAAACAAAAAACCCATGGTGGGACAGCCTGGGTAAAATAATATGGACAAGCTGACCACCAAAATCGTTTTGCTTAATCCAAAGCACAGCTGGGCCCTGCCTTGCTTGTAGGGGAGCTGCCACAGCTGGCATTCTAAGGCAAAAAATTCCAAATTTCATCCTTTCTGAGCTCTGCCAAAACACAGCCCTCCACTGCTTGTTCTGTCCTGGTTCCATACCTTTAAAATACATACGCACAAGGAAAAGGGGAGAAGTAGAAATATAAGCCAGCCTCAGACTTTGTTGCTCTTAGGCTCTTTAGGGTTTTCAAAGTTCACAGTTTCCTTGAGGGGAAAAATAGTTAATGTGTCAAAAAATGCCAGGCCTCCTGGCTTGGAGCAGGACTTACCGAGTTCACTTGCTAGCTGTGTCAGAGTTTGTCTGCCAATTAAACCTCTTCTAATGAGAAATAAACCATTCATTAACGGGTAAACATCTGTTTAGAATATGGTGTCCTCCTTTCTCCTAAAAAGCAGCATCACAGGAACAGCTATTTTTAATGCTGATGGTTTTTAGCTGCAATAAAAAGTCCTCCTTTTTGCAGTATTTAAAAAGAATTGATGTTTGCATAACAAATTAAAGAAACTCAGACTGGGAATGCACACATCTGCAGGATGTCCTCGAGGCACTAACCTTACCCAAGAACACAAAGTCCTTGTTATGATATGCAAACTAATGAATCAGCTGAAGGAAGCATTTATATTTTGACAGTTTTAACTTTCTCTGTCCCAAATTAGCTGTGACTATGGCTGTGGTTCTGTAAGATTCTGTGAACTTTCCAGCTAAAATTAGTCTTTCCACTTCTGGTTGTTATCACAGAGGAAATAATTTGCTGGAAAAGTAATAATTGATCTGAAGCTACCCCTTGCACATTTTGATATTTGGGGAAAACAAATTGCAGATCATAACTGTGTTTTTGCACTTTTGCCTGGGATATGCTAAACCTGTACTGGTCTCAGCTAGTTTAAACATAAAATTAAACTATGGTCAAGTAGCAGCACTCACTGTGTGTGGATAGGCAATCACACAATGTGGATTTTTGTTTATTATCCCATGAACAGTAGCTTCCTAGCTAAAACATTGCATGTTCTGTGGCTTACTGCCTTTTATTAAAACGATGCCTTGTTGGTTGACATTGTTCTGTCAGAGAAAATTTTTAAGAGCCCTGAAAGTCAATTTATTGGCATCTTTGACTAACATTTATTAATGTCTGTATTAGGCTTTTTGTGCAGTGCTTCCTTAGCCACTAGAGCATCTTTAAGTTGCCAGACATCAAGGTCCTTCATTCTTCTGCCTGCATCTCTGCTCCAGAATTGGTCTGAAAAGCATTTAATTGGTAATAAATAGCTCTTCTGGTTTGTTTGGGGTTTGTTTTGGTTTGCTTTGCTCTTTTGTTTTTACAGTGCTTGGGCTTTGACATTGATTTGCCAAACTCAAAGCTTTACGCCTGATCAGGCTGGAGGAAAAGGGTGTTATGTGGCCTTTGGCTTGTATCACATGGGAGTTCAGATTTGAGCTTGTGCTGCAGTTGTCCTGGCTGTCTCCAACATGCAGAAATATTTGAGTTGTAGTATGCTTTGTGAAAACATGTCTGCAGCACACTCTCAGGTGTAATTTTATTCCAGCTGCCTGTTGCTGTACAGCCTGGTTTGGTATCTATACTCTCTGGCACAATGACCCAAGAGCCAAAAGCTGTGCTGCAGTGCCAAGGCAGAGGAGGCTTGTTTGTACTGCAGCACGAAAACAGGGGCCTGGTACCCCCACTGTGGGAAGGGAAATGTGCCCTGGGCCATTTGTGTGTGTAATGCTCATGCAAAACTCTCATCTAGCCATGCTGGAGATATTATTTAAAAGAACAGTTCGTGTTCTTATTCAAAGTACACAAACACTGCTCACAAGGTCAGTGTCTAGAAGGATTAGCTGGCATGTAAAGGCCAACCATGTAAATAAAGCTCCTCAGGAGTAGCATTAACTTGCCTTGTAGTACATAGATTTATTTAGTACCTTTCTTCATCTCTTTATTCTGCAAGTAAGGCTTTTTATTTGCTTATGCTGTCTCTCACTTCTTATCTTCCTTTCCGCTTCTCTTTCCTTCTGTAGTGTGCTGGCAGGTGATATTTCTAAGTGACATTTCTTCCACCTCATTTATATGTGTTACTCTTACTCATTGCTTGAGCATATGGTGAAAAAAGAAGGTGGCCCTTTTAAAGTTTGCATATCCAATAACTGAGGTGTGGTACATTTCCAAAACACTGCCTTGAGATTAGATGATGAGCACCTTTACACACCCACATGCACACACATTGTTCTGCCTCTGAAAAGGCACCTTACCTATAAAATTACTTGTTTCTTTAAAAAGCATGGAATTACTGCTGAGGATTCCAATGTTTCAGAACAGGATATGACTATAGTATGAAGCTACTTGCTGGTCATTTCTTTGCTAAAATAATTCAGGTCATAAACCCACAGCTCCAATCACTGCAGTGGAAGCAAACACTTAATAAATAAATAATAATAATAAATGAAAGTCACTTCTCATCCATGAAAAGTTCTTTTTTCTCTGTTTTCCAATGTGTTTTTTTCTACACTTGAAGACTTTAGGCCCACGACACCCAGACAGCTGTGGTTGTTCCAGAAACAGAGATAAGAGCTGGTTTATATATTTTTTTCTCTGTACACTTTACACTACTTTTATACCATTGAAAGTCTCTGTTGTTGTAAGTGGCAACACCATCTTCACTCATCCATTTTTTGCTTTGTCTAAGTTTCCTCTGCACTTAGGAGGCTCTTCACCTGCTGCTGCTGGGACACATCCCCGTTCCCAGATCTCCTGTACCATTCCTACAAGCGCTGCTTTTGCTCCCTGGGGCTGGCCCCAGCCCTGGCTCTCATCCACTCCTCCAGTACTGCACTAACCACTGTTGCTTTGTTTTGTGGAGTGGCAGTCTTTGCAAGCCTGAAGTGTCTTTCCTCCCTACTTGGTTGTTTCTGCTTTTCCCTCATTTGTTCCTGGGTAGCAGCCACAACATGCTAGCTTTGTGACACAGAAAAAGTCCCAGCCTCAGAGAACCTTCCATATCACATCATTCCTATTCCGATGTTTATTTTATCACACTAGATAATTTTTGTATTCAGCTCTCTCTTTCCAGCCTCTGTTTCACTACATAATACACCTTGTGCTTTCTGTGGCTGTATTTGAAAGAGGATATATCTAAAATAAATCAAATAGCCATCAGATTAATAAAGCATATATAAAATAAAAAACTGTATAAAATTTCCATTCTTTCACATCCTATTGTGTTATGCTAACTACAGTCAATATTTTCAGTTTAGTTGCCTTATATTGGTTTTTGAAATGTATATTTAAGCATCTATATAAAGAGTGTGCCAAAGAGAAAGGTCAATGTCTACAGATTTGTGGATATCTAGAAGATTCTCAGATCAAACCTTAGTAGTGCCTTTTTTTTTTTTTTAACAAGGTTTTGGTGCCAGACTAGGCATTACCAACTCCATCTGTCCAAAATCCATGACTCATCAAAATACAGAAACTGGTTTAAGAATGTTGAGATTAAAACCAACTTGAACAAGAGCTTGTTCTGTTTTCCATAATTTGCTTTTGTTTGCTGCTGCTGCTGTCTTTAAAGTTCCATTTTCAAGATTCTTTTATTCACAAGCAGGAGGGATAGCAAATGCCTTTACTGCCAAATGAGAGCTTCACAGTGCCATGTGAATTCAAGACCTGTGGCTTTTATTATTTTATCGTGCTTGTTTGTAATACTTAAGGATCCTCCCAGAGTTGGTAACAAAGGATTTAACTTTGAAAATTTTAGCATCTGCCTCTAATTACAACTTTGTAGGGCTTCTTATGGGCCTGAGCTTTGAAATAGCTCCATATTGCTTAGAACTACGAATCTCCTGAAATAAGGCTCTAGGTCTAATCCTACTTACACACCGCAGGTCTTGTGTTTCACAAAAGCTGTGTCACAGAAACATGAGCTTTGAGGAGACACTCTTAGCCCATAAATTAGGTTCTTGGCTATAAGGTTTCATCTTTAGCTTACTAGGTGAGAGTTATGTGGTGTCACTTTCATTAGCAGAGAATTTGGATCTATTCTCTTTCCTGGTGGGTTTATAATTTTTGCTTTATTCTCTGGTATGTGTGACCCTCTGTAGATGTGGTACACAGCTGCAGCTGTTAAATCTGTGCAAATCAACATGGACTAAAAGTTTGTCTTCCTCAGCACTTGATACACTTCAGTGTGTAGTGTCATCATCAGATAAAGAAATTGCTGAAACTCTAAGCTGCTTTACATTTATTTTGCTTTAAGACATTACCTCACTCCTTTTCATGTAAATTCAGATGCTTCCTGAATAGTAGTAGTAGTTTAGATGCTTGTATTTCAGAAAGGATATTCCCTTTAAAGATAAAACCCCAAACAATCTCTTAGGAAACCTCAGGGTTCTGCTTCCCTCCCCTTCAGTTATTCTAGCTTCCCTACCCCACAGCTCTTTCTTCTGCCACTGTTCCCAGGAATATATTGCAAAGGTTGCAAAATGCAGGAATTCAACCTGTACCATTAAAATCAATATGAATTGTCATCAGTGACTTTTATGAAGACTTATGTTTTACTAGTAATGCTGGCTTAGCCACTACTATTTCCCCTTCCCCATCATTTGCTATATCCCGGGGGAAAAAAAAAAAACCAGTGGAAGTAGGTAAAATCTGTATACTTATTTATATTTTACTTGCTATAATTTACTTGTATTTCATTAATCAAATTTTCTTTGTTTATTTATATATATAATATATAATTTCTTTATGTATACATTTGAAACCTGGATTAGCTGGTTGATCTATGTGACCATGCAGCCTGGCAAACTGAGAGCAGCAAAGAGACAGTAATTAAAACCTGGGAGGAGGGCCTCTTTAGTACTGCTGCTGGAAGAGTAACGTTGCAGCTGTGACTTCAGAGCGTGGTTCCATGGTTTACATTTTATTTGACTGGGAAGGAGACTAAAGATGTTGCCAGTCCCAGTTTTCCCATAAGCTCCTGCTCTTGAATTGCTGTTTATCTCTTTCTGATATGTGCCAATAAAACTCTGAGACCGTGCTATAAAATGGTCAAGGAAATGAGAGAACATGAGGTTTTTAGAGGCTAATTTTTAATGGTGAGTTTACAGTGCAGCCTCCCAGACAGTTGTATCAGCACAATTCTGGGTGACAGTGAACTGTGGCATGGGGGATGCGCCAGCCTACAGGAGATGATCTTGGAAGGCAGTTTACAGCCAAAGAAAATGTACCCAGAATCACATCCTGTCTCTTGGCCCAGGTGTATTTCAACCAGTCATCATGTACCTTTAATGCATGAAATTCACTGGTATTAAGAAGCATCTGTTTCTGTAAAGCAGTTAATTAAACTAGCCCTATTTAACTGGTTATGTAAATAAGCTCACCCATCATTTAAACTTCTGGTTGCACATTAAAGGCACTCCTTTGTAGGACACACATAAAATACATTTCAGTGGCACCACTGAGTATTGCTAATTTTTCACAAGTGACAGGGAACTTGAGATGCAGAAGTCCCATTGATTTTCAACAGAATGTAGGAGCCCCAAGTCATGTAGGCTCTTCTGAAAATTTTTACCCTTTATTATTTTCTTTGGGAAAGTTAAAAAGCCCACATGCCACTAGCAGTTGTTTAAAGAAAATGCTTACTGTGTTGGGTGCTTAGTCATAAGGATTTAGCATTAGAAGCCTTCCTGTGTCTCTGTGTGTGCATGTGGCTTTACCACACATAAATTATCCGGCTTTCCTTTTTCCTCCTACATGCAGAAAAACATACAAAAGATGAGCAAATAATCTGAAACATAGACCCATGCCTTTTATTCCCACTTTGGATTTGGTCTGGAAGATAGCTTCAGAACCAGTCCCAGTAAAAGAATTGCTTTATGCAAAGCAAAAGAAAAGCACAGTTAAAAACTATTGAGTTGTGAAAGCAGTGGAGCTACAACTCTTTAGCATTCAAGCAACTATCTCTGGAAGGGAAGCAGATTATGCGGTATCATATTGCAAAAGGGCTGTTCGACCCTGTTGCACTTACTCAGAGCTACATATTTACTTTTGTCACTGTATAGCAGCGATTGCATTATATCCTTCCTGCCAGGACACTAGGAGAAACAGAAGGTTAAGTGTAAATGGGGGAGGGGAAAAGAAGGAGGGAGAAGCAGCAGGAAAAAGTCTAAAAAGGGAGAAAAGAGCAGCTGAAGAGAAGAGAAAAAAGTTCCTCATCAAGGCAGAAAAAGATCCTAAAGAAATGGAGAGAAACAGATCAAGCACTGCACATATGGGATTACTAATGCAATTGTCTTTCATCCCTGATATGACTGAAACCAAGATAGTTTGGTCATAAGAAAATAGATCCATTTTATTAAGGGTACATAAAAGTGGGAGGCACAGAGTCTGGCACCAGCATAGCCTAAAGGAATTTCCATGATTTGTGCCATGAATGCTGAATGGGAGACTTGTAAAAAGCACCTTTCTCTTAAGGATAGCTTGCTGGAATTTGTAAATATAGCCAAAAATACAACAGACCAACCCCAAAGTAAAATAGTACAAAGTGATGAGAATACCAAAGGCCCTTTCACCAGATATGAAAACCTGCAAATGAACACATTTTCTTGAGGGGAGCTCAAGCAAACCAGAGGTCACTTGGACTTATGGGTTTTCAGGGGTCTCAAGATGCTGGTGAGCAGCAGAAATGGCAGAAGATAACGAGGTCTGGTTTCATAGTTCACGGTTTCCAGAAATCAAGCTTTCATGGGTGGGGGGTGTTGGGGGAACAAGTCTGACAGAAGGCATCCAAACTGGGTTCCTTACAATCACTGCCACTTCTGCCAAGGCAGGTCATGGCATCTTTCTAGTAATTTCAGCATACATCAGATCAGGCACTGTCATCAGGTTTGACAACCAGGCCTCTCATGTTTCGCTCACTTTTTGGAGAACCCACCATCCTAATATTCCCTGGCCATCACTCTCCTCTTGAGGTGTGATACTGTGCTGTGCCTCAGCTTCTCTCGGTGTTCCAGTAAAAGGGTCGGCCTGATCAGTGGGAAAGGTTGTTGCCTTGCAGCCAGCATGGTCCCATGTGTGTCAGGGCTCCAGCCCAAGGCACCTGGCTCCGTTTCCGTCCTCCTGTGAGGCTCAGCTGCTGTCGAGCACTCAGCCATGGCCCAGCACACAGCCCTGCAGGGCAGGGGTGCGCTCTACCTCCTCACACACTCCCATGGGGCAGCCTTCTTGCCTCTCCTATTGTATGAGCCCATGCCAGAGGTCTGGACAATGTAAAAACTATTTTACCTTTGCTGCAGAAAGAGCTAGAAGGAATATTCAACTCATTAACAGAATGTCTTGGCTTGAGTAGAAGTGGCATTTTTCTCAAAAATGTGTTAGCTAACTCATTTTAACTACTGTATTATATATTCCGGTGCAGGCTTAGCAAGTAATGTTTTAATATGTCTTATGAAGCATACATGAGTCCTAGGAGTGAGCCAACTAAACCATATTAAAGTATAATTTGTCCTGTCAATAACAGGAATCTAAAACCTGTTAGCTAACACACCTGAGAAAAGAGAAAGAAAACAAAATTCCTTTTATTCCCATCCACCAGCTTCTCTCTCAAGATGGTCTCAACATGGAAAACAGTGACAGGCAGCCAAATGGGTACATTAAGTTACAACAGTCTCTAAAAATATTGGTTTATAACAGCACAGAAGCCTTTTGAGTCTGGCTCGTCCAAATTAGCTGTATGAAAGGTTTGGGAATCTCCACTAAGTTGATGGGACATGCTTTAAAAAAAACCCTGGGCTCTTGCTAGACTTTGATGGGAAGCATGAGTCCATAATAATCCAGAGGGTACTGAACTGATGAGAAGGAGACAAAGTGATACTGCTTTGGCACTGTGAAAATAAGAATAACTCCACTGAACCCAGCCAAATTTAGTTCAGGGCAGTGAAGAATAGCATCCCGGAGCTGTAGTGCTGTAATCAGTAGGCTAATCAGATCTTCCATGGTCTCTGCAAGTATTAACTGGAGGAAGAAGCTCAGAGAATCATTAAGGTTGGAAAAGGCCTCTAGGATCATTGAGTCCAATCATTAGTCCAGCACTGCCAAGTTCCCCACTAAACCATGTCCATAAGTGCCCCTCCCACACATCTTTTTAACACCTACATGGATGGTGTCTCAACCATTTGACTGGGCAGCCTGTTCCAATGCCTGACCACTCTTTCCATGAAAAAATATTTCCTACTTTTGAATCTAAACCTCCCCTGGTGCAACTTGAGGCCATTTCCTCTTGTTCTGTCTCGTTACCTGACAGAAGAGGCCAACCCACACCTGGCTACACCCTCCTTCCAGGCAGTTTTAGGGAGCAATAGGGTCTTCCCTAAGCCTTCTTTTCTCCAAGCTAAAGAGCCCCAGATCCATCTTCTTCCTCTCATAAGGCTTGTGCTCCAGGCCTTGACCAACTTCATTGCCCTTCTCTGGACACTCTCCAGGGGCCACAGCTGAACATGGGATTCAAGGTGCAGCCCCACAGTGCTGAGTACAGGGGACTCTCCCAACTCTCCCCAACTCTGCTGTGCTCTCATTTGCTGAAGGGATAGCACACTTGTTGAACCTCGCAGAGCTGTGGATATCTCTAACAGAAGTGCTGTGATCCCTGGGAAGATAGGCTTACTGGCTCTGGTCCTCTGAACCTGTGTTCTTCCACATCAAATTACTCTTTTCCATCACACTGGGACAGCACTCACTACTGTAAGTCTTCTCCATATATTTATATACCACAGGAAGCATGCACAGCATATTAAGAAACTAAAAGATCTTCCATAACTTAGGCTTAGCATAGAAAAGGATTACAATAAACAATGGTAGGAAAGAGGAAGAAAGAAGGGAAGAATGAGAAACCATGATGAATATTCCATACACATCAACCTTTACTTCCTTTTATTATAAATGCTTTGTTTAAACAATAGTCAAGTACCAAAAACTTGAAAGTTTATGAATATTAAGTTTGCCTATAGACTATCAGCAGACTAAGGAATTGTCCTAAGGCTGGATATGCAAAGCAAGAGCAGTGTGTTCACTAAGAAAGCCTATCTAGCTTCTGGCTTGTAATTGTCATCTCTAGAAAGTCACCTCACTTGCCCCTCCTAAGCAGCAAACAAGCAGGGATTAAATTCTTTGGCCACATTCCTCCTTGTTTCCCATCTCAGGTGCTTATTTTGGAGTGGATAAAACCCACTACCCCATATACCATGTTTGTATTGGCATGAAATGATAGCAAAAGATGATGAGTTCCAGCAAGCAGCTGCCTTAATGCAGCTTAAAGAAAGAAAATCCCAGCTTCCTTCTTTGTGTTCATGTCTGTAGCTAAAGCACAGCAAGTGAATGGAGAACTTCAGGCACAAGCAGGTGAGAGAAGAGGAACAGGTAGTGTTGCTGACAGGAGATGCCAAATAGGATGCCAAGGAGACACAGAAAAGATGGTCATAGCACAGTGTCCAAATCTACAGCTGAGGGCAGACACAAAGGGAAAGATCATGGAAAAATCTCTCTAGGAAGAAACTATTGGAAATTGCTTATAAGATATAGACAAAAACTCTGTATGGATGTTCCCAGATGCAGGTCCTTTGACGAGACTGACAAAAAGTGGCCCTTTAGGAATGGTGTTATCAAAACCTTACAATAATCCAGCTTTGCCAGTGGGGGAGGGGGTGCAGGTCCTTCACTGTTGCTTCCTCCTCCTCTGTCCCTGATTGATCAGAATTAACATACTCTGTGTTGCACACCAAGCTCATGCAGTATTAGACCCTCACATTTTTCCAGGAATTTATCTGAAGTGGGAAACTGTTAAGAAACTACTGCAGGAAGAAGCCACAACAAAGCAGAGAACAGGAGAGAGATGGCTGACAGAGAGAGAAGTGGCAAGCATACTGTCCCTGGCCATGAGGGGAGATCCCTGTAGCACAGCTGTAGGAAGTGACAGGTATCCTGTCCTCGGCTGGATTTGTATCTGCTTTTCCATTTGACTCAGGTACTGGAAAGCACAAATTATTTTGATGTGATTTTTATCTTCACTCAGCATTTAGGACTGAAACCTAGTTTTCCCAGGCCATGGTATATTTGCTTTGTATTTGCCTCAAGGGCAGCAATTTGACCTGGATGAGTCATGTGGGATATATGAAACAGTTGGCCCACAAGTAGAGTTAGACTCCCTTGTCTAGTCATCCCTGGCAAGCGCTTTTGTCTCATCCCATCGCCCACTACTTGATTCAGTTTCACTTCCTCCATAGTCAATAACTGCACCCATGGATCTTCTGATCCAAAAGGACAACACTAGGTTTATGAATTTACCATTTCCATTGTGACTTGGTAAATGCAGAGTTCCATCAACTCTCCCTGCTCCCTGCTACTCTCTGGGAAGCAGGAGTCCTGAGGAACATTTATCCTGAAGAAATAAAGCAACAGGTTACTCTTACCAATGTACTGGTGATTGTACACAATAATTGTCACAGCACAAATTTCTTGGGTTGCCATTGTAAAAGCATCACCCCAGCAGTCAGCAATGTGCACTTTGGCAAGCTGCAACTTCCCTGGGACCCTCATACATTCACCCCCTAGTCAGCCCTCCTGCCACAAGGCCCCAACCTCAGCTATGCCAAAGGAACCTGACCAAATTGTGCCAATATGCCAAAGCCCCAACCAGGGTTGGACTGATGTTGGATGTGGTGCATGCAGTGCCTGTCCAGCGAGCACAGAGGGCAAGGACAGCTCCATGCCTGAGCTGCCTCTGGGTGAAGGGAAAGGCTTGGGATTGCTGAGCTGGATGGTACTCCAGACACAGGCAAAGACAGTGACTCTGGACCAACTCTGTCAGTCTCGTGTCCTTCCCCATTGCAGGTTGCTACATACAGTGGGTCTTTCTAGGGGCAGGCAGATACCTGTGGACAGGCTGGGTTTTGTTTGCTTTATCTAATTACACCCAAGCAGCTCATTCAATACAGGGAAAAAATGTAGTCTTATACTAAAGGAGTCTTTTCTGAGCAGTATAAATTATCTTGCTTAGCCAGGTTTTCATGAAATTCTGAAATTAATCCCTTTGTATAATTCATTTTAAAAAGTAACCCTCAATGTATTGCGCTAGCAAAACTAGGACTGTTTGACAATATTTAATAAAGATATTAAAATAAATAAAAAATATCTTTCTTCTGTTCAAAAATATTTTCAAATAATGTGGCCAGACTGAACGTGTGGGAGGTGCCACCTGGCAATCTATGAAAGAAGGAAGTCAGACTTGGTCGTCTTCCATTACAGAAACTTTTGGCAAAGTATACAATTCTAAGTGTTTTATAAAACATTGTTTTGTTAGCTTGCTTTGGTAAGCAAAATCTCTTGGTTGATTTAGCATCTGGTACAGTAAAAAAATCTAATCCAATAGTACATTGGGTAATGCTGACTTTGGTATCTAGTGTTCCTATCTAATACTGCAGAAAATATACATCCTTAAAATCAGTGTCTGTCACAAGATAATTTTTTCTCATGGCACCTCTGTTATTATCAGCCAATATCACATGAAAGTGGCCAACATAATTACTAACAGTCACAAACTTACCTGTCACCAAGGTACCCTTAACACAGATGAGAGGGACTGAATCAGAGGTAGCTTAAGCCATCTTCCCTTTTCCTTTTCATTCTCAGCCTGCTCAGGGACTTTTCTCATCCTGCACAATTTAAAGCATTCTCTTCCTCTGGATCAAGAGGAAAGAGGAAATGGCTTGAAATTCTTCAGGTGCAAAATATATTCTGCCCTCTGGTTGAACAGCCTTAAGACACCTTAGAATCCACTATGCCACACTACAACACCTACAAAGGGAAACCTGAGCAAGTCACCAGCATGCGCCAGCTTGGCCTGAGTCAATCAAAATGCTACAAAATCCCACCCATGCCTAGGAGGACCAATCCACTGACCTCATCTCTGGAGGGTGGATGGGAGGTGATTTTCCTGCAGCTAGTGAAGGGCAGCCTGTGGCTGAGGCCCTCATTCCTAGGACAGGGAGCAAATGGAAAGACCTGTGTGACCAGAAGAGAAGTCCCAAGTGCTCATTTCTCTCTGGGAGCCAGAGGATGGATCTGGGTTGAAAGTGTGAGTGCAGTAACATATGTGGTTCACAAAAGGCTTCCTGCCAGTATCTCGTTCAGTGTTATCCTCAGAATGTGGAAAATATATAGCTTAGGACTTCAGGCTGATACTAAGAGGCAGGATCCTCTTTGGCCTCACTGAACATAAGTCCTCAGAATGAGACTCCAAATGTGCGTAGGAGGTAACAAGGGAATCAGTTGAAGTTCATGAAGTGTTCAGACTGAATAATTCCTGTGTGACCTGGGGCCACCATCTCACTATTAGCAATCTTTCATCCTTAGTTCTGAATCAGCTGGATGCAAATAGGCAGAACCTTGTCAATGTGTGAAAGATGTCTTTAAAAACCAAGGTTTTGGAGGCTCTGGGCACTGGCAGAAGAGTCCTGATCATTAGCCTAGTCTGTCAGTCTGTCCCAGGGCTTCCAGGTCTCCCAAAGCTCAGTGCTGGTTGAGCTCTCCTTCTGCAGACCTGCAGCTTCCTTCCATGCAGGAGCTGCTGTTGTTGCTGTCATACTGTGTCTGTGAACAGAGCACCTCACAAAAATTAAGGACAATAAGAAAGTTTATCATCACATTTACATGTAAGTATAAATGTTTAGCTATAAAGCTGCAGTAGTGGTGAAGGGTCTGGAGCAAAAGTCTTATGAGGAGTGGCTGAGGGAGCTGGGAGTGTTTAGTCTGGAGAAAAGGAGACTCGGGGCAGACTTTATTGCTCTCTACAACTGCCTGAAAGGAGGAAATGGCCTCAAGTTGCACCAGGGGAGGTTTAGATTAGGTATTAGGAAAAATGTCTTCACTGAAAAGTTTGTCAAGCACTGGATCAAGCTGCCTAGGGGAAGTGGTGGAGCCACCATCCCTGGAGACGTTTAAAAGATGTGTAGATGTAGCACCTGGGGACATGGCTTAGTGGAGGACTTGGCAGTGCTGGGTTAATGGTTGGACATGATTATCTCAGAGGTCTTTCCCAACCTAAACAATTTTATGATCTGAGCTGAAACAATCAAGCATAACAAAAGCTATTTTTTCATTTTTTTTTTCTTTTTGCAATGCATAAAGTTTATCTGAAAGATTAGTGGCTAGATCATCAATCAGCACAGTTAACAGAAGTAAGTGGGAGTGGTTTTTCTTCCATAATGCAGGTGTATTTGAGTTTTGTAGATGCCTCTTTTGCAAGTGGCATTGTCTGTTTCCTGCAACATCCTCCCTTAAAGAGAAAGCATCATTCTCCAGGCTGCATTTACGAAGATGCGTGGCTTGGATGTATCTTATAATGTGAAAATGACATAATTACTTTGCTTCTAGCAAAGTCTATGAAAAAAGTGACCCAGAGTCTTGTACTTTCAGGAGTAAAAAGAGGTTTACGTTATTTCTACTGTCCTTGGTTTGACAAAATGCCATATGCCTCCAGTCACTGTGAAGCTATTGGAATAAGGATAAAAATTGAACCCAGAACACAGTCGACCAAGCCAGTCTCTAACTAGGAAGTTTCATTTCCAATAAATCCATTGAGATTTTTTTTCTTTTTTTTTAAATTCAGCAGTATAGTCATAATCACTAGAAGTGGTAAACCAAGTTGAATAATTTTAACAAAAATTTTAAAAATCCTCCATAACTTTGTATTTTTATCTTCCATTCTATCTTCCAGACACATGAGGAAGGCTCCAAGTAAAATTCTGGCCTTGAGCTGATTGCAAAATTGACCTACAACTTAGCCTGAGGTTGTAAATACTGGTTTATAACCTGCTTGATCCAATTCATCCCCCTTAACTGTTAAAGACAAATGATGGCCTACTGGCTAAGGCACAGAATGAGAGCATCTAGATTTAGATCTCTGCTTTGCCATGGTCCAGAGAAAGCCACGTGGTTGAAAGGCCTTTGAGGGATTTCACTCCTCTTTTGCAGCTCCTAACCTCCCTTTATTTCCAAAGCACAGGCCAGACATCTCAGAGGATTTCAATCTTAAGATTTTAGCAGCAGTTCATCCCTATAAGAGTAAGGATTATAACTTCTCCCTCTCTCACAATAAGGCGTTCATATATATGTGGAACACTAATACATTGAAGCGGTGGGCTCAGAATGATCATTCCTCAGACACAAAATTAGGCAGAAACTGGTACAAGTAAATAAGGTTGTTTCTCTGTACAAAAAGCTGTGGAAACATAGCTGAAATCTCAAAAACTTGTTTTCCACGGATTTGGAAATAATCCACAGAAGCATTTTAGTACTAAGCATTGCTTTGGTGTCTATGTAAACAATTTCCCTCATCTGCAACAGCATCTATACATCTTAAAGGTCATTTCCAACCTGTGATTCTATGAGTTTGGCTTTTTTCATATGGCTGTCCTAGAGGTAACTACATTTCAGTAATTCCAAGCGGGCAGCAGGGCAGGAGCCGACCATTACACAAACACACAGTAACACAGCACATGGGGTAGATGTCTTCTGTTTAAATCTGCAGATAATTGCCTCATCCACTTACCTGGAGTCTACCAGCTGTAAGTATTTTGCATTCCTTGGGGTAAAAGGTAGAGCAGGAATTCCAGCCTTAGTCCATCTCTTGTGGATAGTGCTCTAAGAATAGCACAGTGCAGCCCCCACCATGTTGCTGCTGCCAACCAGCATCAGACATCACACTGAGTTCATTAGTCAGTTTAAAGACAAGTCTTCTAACCTGAAATATGGTTTAAAAAACTGCTCCCCAGTGTTCTGGACTTCAGATGGAGGTACTTCAGGAGTAGTAAAGACTGGCCATTTTCAAAATAGCTTTACAGAATATAGCAGAAATGATCTGCAAGTATATATATATATTAGCTTTTTAATGATGTATGCCTTTAAAATGGACAGGGATAGAGACTCCCTCCACTAAGAACTTACTGCAATCACTATTTACACTTTAGCAATATTGGAAAGTAAAATCATAATACTGTGCTGTTTGATATCCTGACAAACAAGAAAAAAAATCGTAATAATTCTCAAAAGTCTCATAAATCCTCTAATAATAATTCTCATAATAAAAAAAGTCTTAAAAAATTCTCATAATAATAATATTTCCGGGTAACTAATTGCATGTTGCTGTCTGTTAAATATTCTTCTGTCCGTATATACATATTTGACATCACAGTAAAATATAATAACCACATACGTCTTTTCTGTGCCTCTCCAATACAAAAAGTAGTCCTGAGTCCTGTGGGCTGCATTTTGAATACCTATTTCAAAAAGAAAAACAGTTCATACTTCCTTTGTTGACACACTGCACAAGTTAGATGTCAAGACCAGAATTATTCCCTGCCAATATATTTTCAATTAATAAAATTGATGAAGATACAGAAGGGAAATAAATAGGGCAATAACTGTATGATATAATTTAGTGTAAACAGTAAAATGAGCTTCTTATTGCAGCTTCCCATGGGACATGAGTATAGACAGGGAACTTCCTCTCATTTCTAAAATAGAAAATAAAAAAGAAGGGATGGAGGGACACCAGTTACTAATCTGCAGAGCAGCCATTAAGATAAAAGCAGATGGGGACCTGGCTCAGAGGATTGGTAATAGGATATGGTACCTTTTCCTTCTAAGTTACTGACTTCAATCAAATTCAGTTTGTTAGCTACTGAAAATTGTGGTATTAACATCCAATGTATGTTCAGTGGTCTTTATCCAAAGGGCTGTTGGTTGCAGTCCAGCTTCTTGTAGTTCCAGGACCAGTTGAAGTGGCACCCCAGGGTTATTCAAGCAGAGACACTAAGCTTTGGGTACAGAGAATAAAATTCCCACCCAAGATAAATCTCAGTCTTTCAGCAAGATGAGGAGATGGAGTAGAGCTTCCACCACACTGCTGACTTTGCTATACCTGTTTTCTGGCCAGACAGGAGTTGTTTTCAGCTACAGACCTTCAGCATCTTTTACTGACAGATTTCTACTGTAGTATTCTCTGATGAAGATGCAGAATTTATTCCCTTCCTAATGTAAGAACTGCTTCCTGGGCACTGTGATGTCCCTTCCCTACCCTTCCCTCTATTTTCTTCCCAGTCTTTCACAACTTTCTCCCTATATTGTTCTGGTCTATTGACACACTGTTAATATAAAACAATCGATAGAGAGTATGAATTAACATCTTTGCTTGTGCCATTAAAATTATCTAAGTTTGGTCTTGTGCACTGTTCTTTTTCTTTGTTTCACTTCCTCCTGCCATCTTTTCTGCTACTGAACTTAAAGCTTTTAGGTTTCATCAGGAGGGCTGTGGGCAGAGATGGTGGTTCAGAGGGTGCTCTGGTGTCTGCAGACCAGCTGGGAACAGGCCCTCACTGGGATAGGCAGGCACTCTACCAAGCCCCACTGGGGCCAGTCCCTGCCTTGGGGACATTGCTCTCTAAAGTGGCAAGCCTAAAACATGCAGAGAAATGCTTCTATCTGCATGAAAAACACCACAGGAATGAAGAGCTCAATCTGATCATTGCAGTAGTTTATTTTAAGGAATAGTGGCCTTGTGTCTGTTAAAATTCCTTACGTGATTCTTCTTCCAACACATTCTGAGGTGTCTTTTTTTTTTTTTTTGTCTCCCCAGGGCTTTGGAATAAAGAAAGTATATTCAACTCACACCAGGTTGGGGTCCCAAGCCTGGTTAGTGGCAAGTACCCTAATCTCACCTCAAAGACCAGCATGCTGAGTAAGTCAAAGAAGGTGCTCAGACTACCTGAGAAATAAATTGCAATTGTTATCCAGTTCAGCAAAGATGATTTTTCATTTCCTAAGTGACTCGGTCTTTTGAAAAGATACATCATAAAAGGAGAGCAAAGGTAAAACTTTTCAGTCTCTCCTTAGTGATGGATCTATACCTGCCAAGATGCTGACTAGCTGGAAAAGCAGCAAAAACTAGATTGCCCCCTCCACCTTTTCATTTTTAATAGCTTTAAAGTTTTAGATTTGAAGAAAAAATAGTTTCATGCCTCATTGTTTCTCTTTCCCATCTCTCCCTCCTATCCAGTGTTTTTAAACATATTATAAAGTTAATCCAAGAGTGATTTAAATTCTTATAATAGCCACTAATAATTACCATTCTGCTACTATTCAGGAATTTCATCTATTTATCTCAATGACAGAATAGGCAGAAACACATAAAGTAAACAGAGAGTCAAGTCTGATTAGAGAAGCAGGCATTGAGTTTCATTTCCCAAGGACATCACATTTGTAAAATTAGTATCTCAGAAAGATTTGAAATGTCTTCAAACTGAGAAACTAATAAGAAATTTTTTTCATTTTTTTTGGTAGAGTTAATACTTCTGGAAATGAATTATTCAACATTTCTTTAATGCTTGAAAAGATAAAGAATATCCTTTTAGCTTTGCAGATATGGGACAACAGAATATCTACTCCTATGGAATTAAAAGTGTACCTACTTTCTTACTGTTTCCACAATCTGTGTGACACCTGCATAGCAGATAAAAATTCATTCAGATATGCATTTTGATATGCAAAGATTGCTAATTGTCTTTGTAAGAGATACTGTATTATTATGCAGGATATAGTAGAAAATAGAAGACTTTCTACAGCGTTGCAAAACTAACTGGGAAATGTAATAATGAACTTAAATACAACTTTACAAAAGACTCTGTTTTTTCCAGACATCAATTAAAACACTAGGGAAGGGGTTTCATTTTTCATTGCTTCCTTTATCTCTTTCACAATAATTTTCTGCAGAAGACTTGTTTTCTGAGATTAATTTTTAAAGATTTTCTTGTGTTTTAATATTGATACTAAAGATAAAGTTAGGCTAAAAATAGTTGATTAATTTCTTATTATCATTACTTCAGACAGTACGGTGGTACAGATTTAGTACTCATACCCTCCAGATTAAGTATGAAGACTTGGATTTCAAAGAATGTGTACAGCTGGTAATAGGGAATCAAGAAGGCAATATACTGTAAAGGGTAATGCAAGAAACAGGAAAAGAACTGCATGATGACTGCAGTTTTACTTAGCAAAGATGTGTGCAAACAGTTGCTGTTGGCTTTTACTTTGAATACCTGTTGTGGGTGTGTTGGAAGCTTTGGATGTTTCTCTAAAAATCAAAGCAAAACAAAGTTTATATTTGGTGAAGCTGGGTTATGGTCTCAGTTTTGCTCTGAAAAGCAAATTATCACCCATTATGCGTTATGTTAGTGTAAATATGTATTGGCTTAGATTAATTTGAGGGAACCTTTTTCCGTATCTAGTCTGAATTTCAAGGTTAGTATGAAGAAACAAACCACGGTGCTCTGAAGCATTGTGACCAAGGGATTTGCTCACCTTTGCCTCTGAATATGCCCTTATAATATATACAAGTTATAAATCTTCCTGTACATGTGCAGCAGAGATAGAGATAGAGATAGAGAGAGATAGAGATAGAGATAGAGATAGAGATAGAGATAGAGATAGAGATATAGAGATGGAGATAGATGCAATGTTTTCTACTTCTTAGAGGCATGGACTTGGGTGTATATTGAGCTTTCCAGATGCAAGTCACTGCAGACATAAGGAGCAAAAGTCATTGAATGGAAGGCAAGGCCCACAAGCCTGGGGTGCTCCCAGCTCTGCCTCTGATTCACCTTCTGGCCCAAATCAGTAGTTTTGCATCCTCAGATATTTTCCTTAACTGTTTCATGAGCATTTCTGATATTTGTTTACATATTAGAGGTACCTCAAGGTCACAGTACAGAAGCACTAAGTTTTCTTGGTGCCAAGTCTTTATTGCCAAGTCTTGTCTTGAACACTAAACAGTGCTCAAGGAACTCCTGGTAGAGCCGGGCTAGCGAGCAAGGCAGGAATAGGACACCTGGAATACTAAATAGATATGATGAATTAAGGGGAATTTTAGATTAAAACTGAGCTAAAGAAGGAAAACCATAAAAGAGGAAAGGAAAGGAACTGAGAAAAAGAGGTCAGTAGAAATGGGAACCGGAAATGAAAACCACACCTCACATCTCGCAAAGTGTAATCCTTTCAGGATGGTGTTACCCACACACCATTATCATGGATTCACTGTTGGAAATAAGGCAAATCCTTGTGGTAGGCACCTACCTAAAGAAAATCACAAGTCCCTCATCATCTTACTGATGCTTTGCCATTACCGTCAGCAGGTGAGATGCAGATGAGACACTTCAGGTCAGACACTGATGGTGCTGAAATCCCACTTGCAACAACAATAGGAAACCAATAGGAGAAAGTTCACTTTGTCATGGCCTATTTCTGTGGATCACTAAAGGTTTGAAATGTGACTCTTTAAAAAATGCAGCAATAAATTTGGGTGTCACAGGACATTTCTGTATAGTTTTAAACTTGTGTACTGGTTCATGCTAATTAGGCTCAGGTCCTTGCCTATAGGATACTTTCCTTGCAGGTAAAATCAACAATAATTGAGTGAAACAATAATATTACTATGCTTTGCTACAGCCTAAATCAGATTATTTCCTATTCCACCAAATTATATGGTTTACAGAGCTATCATCAAGATGGAGAAGTATATGTAAACTGGCTATCAGGCACAGAATAAACCATATTTTGTCTTCCAGTAAAAACTTAAGCCTCAAACCATCCGATTATCACCAGCAGGGAAAAATGTGAAGTTCTTGACAAGTTAGTAAAAGCATCTGGCAAAGCATGGAGATTTTTAATTTTTAATTTAAAGACCAACTATCATTCTTACTAAAAATATCTTGAAACAATCAGGTGATCTTCAACACTCCAGACGGGTTAAAATTTTTTACAGAAAGCTTTTACCAGTCTGCAGTAATCTGTCATGACTCTGCTCAATATGAATAGTGTGGATGAAAAATGTGTGGTTTATTGGTTCACATACAAAATGTGTAAATAAGGAAGCAGAGAAGAATGTGTGGGCATGTGTTTTTATCAAACTTTCCTTGCTCATACACAAAGATTATAGTCTTGAATATGGCATGCAGCCCTAGTGAAGTAAAATGTCCAGGGTTCATTTCCTAGGAACCCAATTACTTACTTATTTCCTGCCTTTGCCTATGTAGGGCCCAGAGCTGCTTCTCCATCTGTTTGAGGACCACACTAAGAAGAAATTAATATTTGGTATTTCCAGCAATCTCAGATGAGGAGGAATGTCATTGCTCCTAAGTCTTTAATTGTACACAAATCAAGATCTGCTTTCATGTAAATAACAGTGGCTAAACCAAAGACTCAGACATTTTTTTGTCTCTAAGTCTCCCTTTCCTTTTCATAGGAATATCATGGATTATCTCCAGTTGGAAAGGAAGTTAAAACTGTATGTCCATACATACAGCTGAGAAACACTTTTTATTCAATCCTATCCATCTAGTCATGGTTCATTTCCATTGTTTCATACAATCTTGAAGACAATGCTTGTCTCTGCATTAATTTAATTGACAAATCATTAGAATGACATATGTTAATTTAAAAGTAAGGAATACGAACTAGTATTTTTAACTTAGCTTACACATCTAGAATGTGCTGCAATAAGAAAGGCTTTTTTGGATCTCAGAGAGAATTTTTATACCTAGTTTAGATGCCGAAACCTGTATTTTGGCCCTGAAAGAAAAAGCTTCTGTTACTTTAACTCAAGACAGTGAGGTCTTCTGAGATGTAGGCTAATTCTATTTGGATGCCCAACAGCTGGTTTAGGAGGGGAGCCTTCAGCACCCCAGGCACAGCTCTGTTAGCAAGGCCTGTAAGATAATTTAAAGAGCACTGTGGTGTCTCTTACCATTTTGGGGAAAAGCTGGTACATCACACCCTGCAGCAGCCCATGGCACCAAGTAGGTGCTGGAGGGCTGTGTGTCAGTAGCAGAGGCTGAGCTTTAGTGTGTTAAGGATGAGCATAATGAGGCTCGTGTAAAAGCAGATTTTTGCTGGGTAAAAGGGATGATTTCTGCCTTAATGAGAATGCCCCTTCATGGTTATCAAGGGAATTTATAAAGCCTTGATTGCAAGCTAAGCAATCCAGGTGTCTTTTCCTTGTGAATCAGGTTGTTAGAAGGGAGAATTCACTTCATCTGCCTAAATACTTCATTCAATATCATGTGTTCTTAGGGGTGCTTGTTCCCTGCCCACTCCCTGCTTGTCTCTTACTCTGCACGCTGGATTTAAGGATAGGGTGCTTATGCCCCTTAGGAGAGTAGGAGTTATGCACCTGCTAGAGCCTATCCTTCTGTCTCCTGACTTGAACAGGCACTCAGTGAGCACCACAAATACCCTTCTCTGCCACACACAGGGCAGTGCCAGGGAAGGCAGGTGAGATGTTTTGGGAGTGACCTTTTCCCGTGGACTTCCCTTCACTGAAAGGCATCACACTTCACATCTTTTCAGCACTGGGCAGGCTTTTCCTCCACATGAGCTTTTGAATGTCTAGTCTCCTTTTAATGATAAAGGACTAGTGCAGTAATCAAAGCAAGGGGGAAGGAAAAGAGTTAAGAGAGATATGTCATTAGGGCTTACTAGGATTTCAGATTTGAACTCTTTTTAATTTAAAAAACTCAAGCCAAAGAGTGTGACAGAAAGTGAAAACAGGCTTGTACCTAAAGCTGCTTGATGGATGTGCTAGAAAAACAGCTAAAAAAAGGTCTTCCATTTCCTAGCTACTCCTTCCTGTGACCTTTACTAAGACCTGTTTGTAGTCTCCAGGTAAAATCCCTGGCACTGACAGATAGACTTTCATGGTGTACATCATGACGGACACCAGAAAAGGAGGTAGAAAGAGACAGGAAAATCTATGGCTACTGCCTGTCACTGTAGAAGAAATCTTCATATATATTATGGCTATAACCTTGGGAAAGTCTTGCTCTTGTTGTCCCAAAGGGTTAGATATTTTGTTAAATAAATAGGAATTAAGCACGTGTATTTTTTAATATCCTAAGAATTCAATACGTATGTTGCAATGACATGAAAGTGAGAATATTGGCAATTATTTTTTGTGCTAGAATTCTACCTGCACACAGAACAATAGCAAGTCCATATCCTCTAACATCTGCTCAGGAGAGGGTGATGATATTATGAATCATGGTGGGTACTCAGTCTCCATCTGCTAACTCACCCTGAAATCCACTTCATCCACAGCTTGAAGAGGTGTCTACATAATGGATTGTGTAATTTCTGCTATTTCTTGGGGTTTTTGGGAGCTACTATGCCTTTGGAAATCACCTTCGTTACACAATATACCAATTGTAGGAAAGTCTGAAAATGAACACTTTATGATCTAGACTATATTAATATTAAATAGTTGCATGTTTTTTAATGAATATAAATATCTTGATAGTATTTTTCTTACCAGAGAAAGCAAATACATGTATCTTCATTTACACTTTTCTGTGAATTTTTAGGGAAATTATCAAGTGTGAGAGACTTTGATTTTGTGTTTCTTAACTAAAAAAACCCCAACACAACAAACAAACAAGCTGCCATGAGGTCAGTGGGGATTCTTCCTGTTGCTCCCTCCATTCTCTTCACTGTCAGTGATATAACAGAAGGAGTTTGTAGGAATATGCTTTGTAAGTGGGATTTTTTCTAATAGTTAAGGTCGTGGAACAAGTTGAAAAGCATGAAATTCTGCTGCATAAATTATCATTAACAATGTGGTTTATTTTTCTTTGGCAGTTGAAATTTTAATGTAATGTTCTGCTGAAATTCTGAGATTCAGTCAAGTTTTAACAAGCCACTGCTAGGAGATTGCATTATTTTTTATGCATTTGTTATTAAAATTCTTGATAAATGTTGCAGAGATTCTGCCTGTGAGCTGTTTCTCACTCTCTAGCTGATATTAAATACTTGCCACCAGAGCTGCATTTTTGATGGTGATTTGTCACATGGCATTATTTCTGCTCCTAGAGTGAATGAATGCAACCTTCATCAGGTTCCTTGTCTGAAGCCTCACAAGAAATACATTTCAAAACGAAAGTCATCAGTATGTATGTGCATAAAATTTTCCATAAAGATATACTAGTACTATTTTCTTGCATGAATGTTTATGACAAGAGGATGCCACAGCTCTCAGCATGGGTGAAATGGATACACATTTTAATAGTGAGCAAAATTTAATAGAAAAAGTTTGTGTTGTTCACCCAACTATGTTTTGTTTTTGTTGGCATTTGTGCAGACAAAGCTACTCAGGAGCCTAAGAAAAGCCCACAGACAAGGTTCCTGTGACTCACAGTGGCCTTTGGCCCATCTACCCAGGCTGGGAAGATGGGAATGCTGGGAGCTCCAGGATGCTGCTCCTTAGAGTGTATGAAGGTAGAGTTTTAGATCTGAAGGGGAAAAAGCTGAATTTTTCTAATTTTTCTCTGGAACGCTTTCCAATATCTTAAGCTAACCGGTTCCCAGCTTGTTTCCAATCCTGGTTTATACTTGTTCTTTAGGGGTTAAATGAACTGCAGTGCATTTCTTGCATGCAGTGCTGCTTTCTTTAAAACATCAGGAAGTCAGTGTGGTGGCATTGGGTAGCCCCCAGGTGTGCCAACCTGACCCCAGGCCCTCCAGCCAACTTCTGTAATGGGAGATGCTTGCAAATCAGTGGCTTTGTGCACCCAATTGCCTAAAATGAGTGAAGAAAGGTGGGTCAGTGATTCTGTGACCATGGGCTGATCCACCCTCTCTGCTGGTTCCTCTGAGCTTTACAGTTTGAGCTTTTCTGGTGATTCTATGCAGTCAATCTTAGACCACTGTGCTCAACCCTCAGCAGGGTCTTGCAGGTGTTCGTGAAGGTGTTTGGTGGTAAAACCTGTAGAAAGGAGCTACCATGAAAAGAATTCTCCCCAGTGATTCTTCCCTGATCACGTAAGTGGCCATGCAAACTTTAACCATCCTGGGAGCCCAGAGGGAGTGTGCTCTCCATGACCCCAGTCACCTTTTCACACTATAGTTTCCATGAAAAATCAACTTTTACCAAGATGACTGTTCCCTGGATGGACTCCTGGGAGTGAAGACCACTGTCACAGAGGTAGCTGCCTGTGAGTCATTTCTTCTGCCTGTCATTCCAGGTGGACCCAGAGGGTTTCTCTGTTATCCTGGGAGGGTGGGTGGCTGGCCAGGGGAGCCTGACTGAGAGAGGAGGGTGGAAAAGCCCTCGGCATCCTTTCACATGAGGGTCTGCTGCTAATTTCTGACCCATTCCTGTAAATTGTCTTAATATGTGAACACAATTAGAGCTTCATCTATAGGTTTTGTATATGTGGCAGCCAGAAAAAGGTTGTGTGTCAGGTTTGAGTTTGATTGAGGGAGGAGTGGGATCTGAAAGCTATAGATGCTGTTTTAAAGCTTTTCTCCAGTACTGGTGAATAATGAGTGATGTAAGCCATTCCTTCGGACTGATGACTAATCCTAATGAATATGTTGCATACGTATGTTTCACAGATGTCATTAAGCTTCCATTTTAACTGCTCTTTCCCTTTCCCCACTCCCACCCATGCCTGTAATCTGCAAACTCTTATTCCCTGTAGGTATTTTGATAGAGAAACAGACAGGTAACGATCCCGATGTCAGACTGTAAGCCATGCAACTGTCAGTTCATATTGTGTCTGACAGCCATTGACAGCTTGCTTCTTCAATTTTACTAAGATAAATATTCTTCACATGTTTTATTTATATTTACTGATCTTGCTGCAGTGAATTTTTAAAGGAAAGTTTTCATGTTAAAATCCCCTGTTAAAAATCAATCTGCATTTTCGTCAAAATTTGGGTTTAAATTTCATCAATATTGCTTGTGGAATTTTTGCATGTTGCTAATGGCATAATCTCATGTACAATGCTTTATTCATACAGTGGTCAATAAGGCTTATTCCAAAAAACCCCCAGGATCATCATCATCCTGGGAACCTCCTCATCCCTGGAAGCATATCCACACATGGTTAACTCCACACAAGGCAGTAGTTTCACAGAAGACAACTGCTCAGATGCATAAAATTATTCACATGTGCAAGCATTTGAAAGATCCAATTTCTGTAAGAGTAACATTGTCACCAGAGTAATGCTATTAAGCTTCAAAGTATTCACATGAGCAAATGCCTGCAAGATTAGACTTGGGGCTCTCTGGTGAAACTCTTGTACTGTTCTGTCCATTTCAGGTGGCTCACCATCTCTCTAGATGCTTGAATTGAAATAAAAACACATTGGGATGCTGAAATTTTAAATACAATGGGGGAAATTACACTTAAGTCAAAAGAATTTCAAACAAGAAAAGATAGAAGTACTTGGAAATTTGGAAAAAAAAATCAATTGTATGAACATTTTTATATAAATAGTAATAGGGTATTTAGCTAATTTGTATGAAAATAATGTTTGAAAAATGTAAAATTTATATATATGTATATAAAGACAGAATTTTACATTGTTTAAATACAAAGACAAAAGCTTAAATTTGATTTCTATGGTATGTCTGCTTTAAAAGGCCTTAGTCAAATCCCCCACTCCTTACACAAAGATTTTTTATCATGTGTCCTATGTGAGTGAAGGCTGACTTATTTGACCCAATTTAGGGAAATCCAGATCCCCATCTTTGCACCTTTATTAATCAGAAAATTTCTACTTCAGGACTCCTTTTAACCTCTCTGATCTTTCAAATTGCATATCTCTTAACTTCATAAATTAGCCAATTCTGACCTCATCTAGTCATGAGCTTATAGTGATGGTTTATCTCCTTTTTCCCTTCCTTTCTCTCCAAATCTGCATCATCATGTTTTTCCTATTGCCATGGCAATACAGCTAAGTATACAGAAAAATGCAACAAGCCAATTGCACGTAAAAAAGTTTGCACAAAGACAGAATTGCTAACTAAACAAGGGGCATTACTGATATGTGGCTCCTGCAGGGATATTAGTGGCGGGGGAGAATCCCTTTTTATCTTCTCTCCTTACCGAGCTAACTGAAAACACAAATGGGGAAACAAGATATATCAGGATTTCCAGAACAGTTACAGGACGGGATATCAGCACCAAGTAGGACCAGTAACATGGAAGTGTGACGTTTCTTTCAGATCATACAGAGCTCCAGCAGCCTTTAATGAAAATATGGGTGATTTAGCACTTCACCAAAACTAACCCTGCCCTGGACCTCGGAGAGGGGGCGTATTGTTAATTTAGAAACAGTGGCACAAACAATCAAGGGCACAGAAAAGTCAATGAATCAATGAAAAGCCCCTCCATTTAGCCTAATAATTCTCTCCATATGCTTACATGTGAAATTAGTAATAATTTTTCCTTCAGTGACAAATCAAGACTACTTTTTAGCCCAAATAATTGTAATAAAGTAGTTAAAACAGAAATGCCTTTGATTTTTCCTAATATAAGAGGAAAAATTAGATGAACAAGATGTAGTTTCTTGCTTTTTTTGATTTCATCTACATTTTGTTCATTAATTATTTTTTTAGGGAGAAGAGGTTTGTCTTATTTTCAGCAAAAGGAATGCTGATTGTTCTCCTAGGGATATTATAAGAATGTCAAGGAAAGCCATAAATATTTTATAAAGACTGATAATAGAGTTTTCTGTGCTAAGGAAAAGTCAATGATTTTTGAAAAGGGATACATAATGATTTTCTGACTAACTGCAAAAATGAGATGGCAGTAATTTTAGTATTAGCTAATAAATATTGACATTTGTATTTCAATGAGTGTAATCAGGCTTTGGTTGCATATGGAAAGTCATGATTTTTTCATCACTATTATTATAAAAGCTTGACTATTTCTATTTCCACCAAAGATATTAAACAATCTTTGCAGGAAGCCTCAGTAACTTCTCAGAATAAATCCAGTAAGACTATGCAAAAATAACATGTGCTCTCTGCATCATATTGCGAGCTCATCTATTTTGCTCTCTCACTTAAAAACAACATTGTGCAACAGGCATCCTTGCACAAAAGCAGTCTGTGTGCAAAATGATTTGGTTGAAATGACAACTTTGGGCATATAGGTAACCTGATGTCCTCAGCATACTTTTACCTTGTTGTATCCTGCAGCTATTCAAATTTACCAGTTAGGGTTAAAAAAGGACCCAGAAAATACCTAGGGGTCACCCAGAGTCTGAAATGTCAGCTGTTATTCATGGTGGTAAGCCATTATTGCAGTCAAAAAAGTCATTATTCTGTGATGACTTCTCAGATTTTCAAAAGCTTTTAGTCCCAAAGTTACCACCATTCCACCAAAGCCAAAACCCCAAATTGGTTTCAGAACTTCTCCATTTCTGGTGAAGGATCCCTCTGGGATACCTGGTATTTGATGAATTAAAAATGACATCATCCTTGTTGGCTTTAGGGCTGATAATGACTGTCTGCTGAGAACACACTGCAGTGAATGGTGGCAGAAGGGAGCGAGCTGAAACCCAAAGCTTTGGTTACAAGTTCATTAGTGGACATACCTGTAACAAACAGACCAGATTTTAACACTGACTGATTTTTTCAATGCAGACAATTTTCCACAGAAGATTCTGGAGCAGTGATACTGTTTCCTCACAAAACAGCCCCAGTTTCCAAGCAATGTATTATTTAGGGCAGCACATCCATCTCCTTGGTTGCCCACTCTTCAAAAGCCTCTCCTATGGTAGCATAGGTATCCCGTGAGCTGGACTGGGAAGAGAACTGGATGAAAAATAGCTTGTTTCGGATTATCTTTAGCTGGATTAATTTCTTGATCCAGGTGAAATTTAAAAAAACAAACCATGGGGGTGGGAAAAGTGAAGCTGGACGGTGTAAGAAATGCTGCTTGCTGATGGGAACTCACAACCCTGTCTCTGTGAGTGCCACCGTGCTGTCCTCACCTTGGACTTGGTGACATATTTCCAGACCTTGCCCTTTTGCTGTCCCTGGTGCTCCCCTGACCTCTTAGTGACTCAATTTGAAGTCTGAAACCAACTGAAAAGTAACACAGGAAAACAAACAAACAAACAAAAAAAAACCCCCAAAACCAGAAAAAGGCTATTTGTTTAAATTGGCTCAATAAGGGGTCAGATAAGCAGCAGTGCTTCTGTGCATCAGCAACATGTGGCATAGCTCAGGAAAAAGGGAGGACCCTCACTAGCTTGACCAATTTAAACTGTCTTGAAACAGCTCCCTGGATATCTTGCCAGGGGCTGTGTAATAGAAAGAGGAGCATTTCTGTATCACAGTGTTTAGTCCTGGCTAATTTTAAAACATAATGTAAAAAGGCTTCCTTCCTTTATAAGCATGGGATTTGTGACCCTTTCTTTTATAAATACGCACACACACACAGACACAGAGTATAAATTAATCTGGAAAATGTGTTGATTTATAAGAGGAGGGAACAGAGGGAAGAGAAAATCTAAACAACCTCATTTAGTCGTGGCAATATCAAGAATGCCAAGGCTAGTTTTCCCCTGCTTGTGGATGAGGCGGTTGGAAGCTTTTGAGGGAGTGACTGGGATTATATTATGAGCTTTTTCATAGTTTAGATGAACTGAGGGTGGTACTGGAGATTATAAGGAAGGGTTTTTTCCTCCTATATGATTTTGCATGCTGAAGTTTAACAGCTGTTGCAAGCAAGAAGAAAACATATTTTTCCCACTACATCTTTGATTCCACCAGATGAACTGAGTTTCTCTGGCATTATTTCTTTTTAAGAAAATTCAGAAAACCAGGCAGTTAAATTTAACCCAGATATAACTCTGCTGATTCAAAATTACATTAAAACAAAGGTCAGATTTGCCCAAACCTTTTAATTGCTCATGACCCCATTATTTTCTGTCCCCCCTTCCCTCCCCCCTTAACTGGTTGTCCCATTGTTTCACTAGGGATTGACATTAGATTTACTGGCTGGCAAATACAAGGATTGCTCTTTTGCCCCTTTGCCCCACTCCCTGATTTAAAAAATAACAAGAGAGGGGATGGGTGTAGAGAGAAGCCTCAGAGGGGCTTGTTTGTTTGTTTGTTTTTTCCCAGTATCCCTGTAGGTTGCTAGTGTTATACTGTGAGTTTTTAGGAAAAATGAGAATACAAGCCAATCGATTCCCTTCAGCTCCACAGGACTGCACTTTCCTGTGACAATGTAAACACCCAATTGCCCTGTGAACTCTCCCATCTGATTTTATTAGATTTGTTTTCCCCTGTGCTATTGTTTATCATCATTTTTATACATATTTGTCCTCATGTTATATTTTTGCCATCAGCTAGAGCAGCAAACAGGCTTTTATCAGCCTGTGAGCCCCACGCAGGGGAGCGGGAGTGGGCAGCACCCAGCACGCCATCTCCCCTCTTGTGTTAGCGAGTCCCCTGCGCCACAGTGGGATTCACTCCCTAAAGAGATAAAGTTCCCACTGGGTCCTCCTCCCCCTTCAGACTTTGCTCCGGCGTGAGTCCGGGTGTTTGCTCTGGTTTATGACTGTGAACAGAGACTGTGGGGGCTGTGCTGGGTCAGCATGTCCCATAACTCTCCTGCCCAGCAGAACCTATCTCAGGGGCTGCTGCCATCCCCAGCAGGTCCCACTCACCCACAGAGGTGTTATGGTTGGTTTTGGTTGTGGCAAATTTTTCTACCAACAGATTTCCCACCTCAGAAGCCCCCTTTGGGGGTTTGTATCATCCTAAGATAGGACAGACTGGGATTGAATCTGACCCCCTATTTATGTCCAAACAGCAGTAAAGCTGCAGACAAACATAAATAACAATTGCTTGCACATCCTCTGCTGTGTTGTGATCCTAGAAATGCTGAAAATGGTGTCTGAGCGCTTCAAACCCTGCTTTTAGACAATTTGAAATGCATCCATTAAATTGCAGCTTTTGCTGAACCTGTCAAGAAGGGTTTCTGCCCCAAATGGAAACTGTCCAAAAAATTATGCATGGCCATTTTAAAGTTATGCAAGGTCAGAAAATACAAACAAAACAAGCCAAAACAAAAGAGGGGCAATTGAATGGCTGCAGCACAAAACTGTGAGCTAGGAGAGTCCATTCCCTTCAATTATGCCCACCTAGCCACGTGAAATCAGGGCAGTGGTGAGTTGCATGAGAATGAGGTGGGGGTCATCCCCTTAACCACAGAAGTTTAGATTCCAGTTTTCTAAGTGTTTTGAGTCCTGATGTCATTTTAGGCTAATAGCTGGGGTTAAAATGCTTCATTGAACTAGATGGGTGTGTGAAACAGTTCTTTTTTCCCTGCTGCTCTGGGGAAAAACAGGAGGACAGGCTGGGATTCAGTGCTCATATTAGTCCTTGCTGCTGCCTGTGCTAGCAGACAGATGTCCCAATATCAAGGGCCCATCCCTTTTGTTCCCCAAACACGAGCCACAACAACTGTGTTGAGAATGAAGCAAAATATTGTGTCCTCTGATTAATAGGTGCTTTTTTTTCGTGCACTGATGAATTCTGAGGGTGCCTGGGAGACAGTTGTGATTCCTAGCTTTGCTGGATCTGTTTTCTGGGATACCTCAAATGAATAAATCTTCAGAGCCTTCAGCAGCTCCTCATTCCTTGGAGCCCTCCCTTCCTCACTGCCCCCCAAACTGGCCTTCTGACACATATTGCAGCTCCTGGTTTTCAGTGTTTTTCCCCTTCATTAGCTGAATTCTAAGCTCAGTTAATCTCTGCTCACTGGATTAGTAAAAACTTTTTTGTCTTCTTGTGAGCTGCACTTTTTCTGATCTATAATTTTAAGCGCCCAACAAGCAAGTCAAAAAAGAAATATTAAGGTTTCCTGGCTATGACTGTGAAATCAAATCAACCATGAGAGACAAATCGGTTTTATCAGTGAAACTTGTTAAATGCAAGGACTAATTTTTTTATTTAATTTTTTTTTAAGTTCATTCATTTAAGAATTCTGAAAGGGTTTTGCAGAAAGTCTAAAAAAACCTCCCCTCTCTATATAAAAACCTGTCTCCAGAGAAAATTTTCTCAAAATACAGAAAACAGCCAAATAATTTAGAACCTGTGGGTTTAACTTCGACAAGGCATGACAACCACTTTTCAAGCTTGAAGGCATTTTGGAACCATTGTAAACCAAAAACACCAAGATGTTGAAAATTAAGGCTCCAAGCCCAAGTACAAACTGCTTCCCTGTGCACCTATTGGAGCACACACAATACCTTGTGTTGGGAAAACATCACTCCCTCTCTGTCCAGGGAAACCTGGAACATATAGCTGCAGCAAGGCAAGAAAAAGCTGGCGTTTGGCTGTAGCCTCTTATGGAAAGTAGCTTCCTGGTTAGGATTTAGAATACTCTGCTTTGTTCTGGTGTAATTTGATGAACAACTTTTCAGGAAGGCTTCTAGCAACCTCCTCTTCTCTGTCCCCTGCCACTGCTTCATCTTGGCCTTGGCCCTTACTGATCTGTCCTGCCTTACAGTGAAGCAGGTGAGACAGCTGCATCCCTGGGAAAATCATCATTTATTCTTGTATTTCCTATTTGTTTGTCTATTTTATCTCTCCTTGGTGCTTTTTGTTTCCAAGGAATCAGTTCCACCATCCAGCCTCCTACACTACTGGGACAACAGTGCAGGATGAACATGGGAGGCAGAAGTTGCTGGAAAGGGTCAGAAATTGCATAAGGTAGCTAAAGCATCCTCCAGCTCATTGTGTGCCAGGTAACACCTTTAGTCCATCTGGTGACCATAGCCTGCTATGGTTATTATACATATATTTACCAGAATGTCTGCAACCACTGATTCTCTGCTGAATTGTCCCCAATTTACAGTAAAGCAATGTGAGTGCAGCATGTCTGCAGAACACTGCTGCCTGACTGCTGTTTTGACTTGCTTTGCACAGCTGTGAATACAAGGTAGAAGGCAGTGAAAAATTACGAGCAGAGTAGCTAAGGATGTTATAAACAATGTCTGTGAGGTTAATTTAAATTTAGCTTATGTTTCTCAAGAGTCATTAATGATAGATTGCTTTGCATTCTTAGAAATGGGGAGAGAAGGGGAAGAGTATCCATGTAAATTGACACTGTAATCAAAACAACAAAAGAAATCCCTGGAGGCCATTTAGATGCTGTTGGAACCAGATTTCCAAAATAACGCTAATGGTATTCTTCTCTATTAGTGTGTTAAAGCATGTACGCAAAGATAACAGCAATAATAAGAGAAGACACAAAAGTTGCATGCAAGCGATGTGCTGTGTATTCTTCTTGCTCTTCTCCCTCTTCCTTTGCTTCTCAGGGTACTTATATATGTGTGCTGCTCTGATGTGACTCCTTTCAAAGGAATAATTGCAGACAACAGACTTCACTCTTTGCTTTATTGGCAGCTTAAGGCATTCAAGCACTACATGGATTAAGTCATATCTTGAGGGACACCTTTCTGTTTCATGTGCTTGGGAAAGCTAGTGGTTATTAGAGATGTATGGGCAGGTGTGTGACTGCCTTAAATATGAAAGATTTTTCAGAATTACTCAGTATTTATCTTTTTATTTTCTGACTTTCACTTAAGTTACCCTCAAAATCTTTTTCCCCCAAGATACTCTACAAAAGGTGCAATGTTCTCTAGATGTCACCTTAATCCAACATCTCCTCCCCGTGCTCTGCTCCTTGGACACAGTGCTGCTTATCACTGCAGAACATAATGGACAAATGCTTCTTATTCTTATTATGTTTAAAATGCATTTTCCAATTACACAAGTATATAACATTTTCTAAACAAATAGTCTAATTTTGTATAGATAGGCAGCTTTTTAATAGGATGCCCCAATTGACAATTACCATACAATTCCTAAGGCCAAGAATCACAAACATGTCCATTAATTCCCTAATAAAAACATCTGATCTCCTCTATGCTTCACTGTAGAAATCCCTGTCTTTTTTCTTTTTTACTTTTTACTAAGTGTAGGTAGCAGATTGTTTTGGACTATTGGAAACAATTAAATCAAAGTCCATGGGGCTTTCTACAGCTATACTTAATAGAGAAAGGCAGAGTCCTTCCTGCTGGTTAAATTGGTTGCTGCAATGCACAGCTATTTTTATTTTTGTGTGAAAGTGAGGTTTTGAAACCTTAAAAATAAATGATGGACTTGGCAGAAGAAAAATACTTGCTTATAAATCAGCACAAATGCAGTACCCTGTATTTACTTTGTGGTGTGTATCTAAATTTCTATTTTGATTCAGGGATTTATCCTGATAGATTAATCTATGTTTAGTGAGAGAAGAAATTCATGCTACCTGTTTCAACAGTGAATTTGCATTAAATAAGATGGGTAAGAGGAAAGCTGAATACCCCATTTGCACATTAAAAGCTGATCATTAATCCTATATTTTAACTCTACAACTGTCAGGAGCTATTATTTCCCAAAGAGCCTGACAGTTCAAGGGATAAACTGGAGTGGGTCCCATTATGAAGGTCTATGAATAGACGTCAGAATAGTTTGCGCATCAAACCCCAAAGGCTATTAAATGTGATACTTTAAGAATCAATTTGTAGCTAAATTAAAATGAAGGGATGTGAATCCTCAGACAGATTTTAATAAAGCAGAAAATTTAACATATAGAGAGGCATTTAAAATAAAATCAGACAGATGTAAAGATCTAAAGAAATATGTATTATTAAGCATAAAATAACCCCCAACATTGATTTTCAGCCTAGTGCTTGAAAAACTGTGCCACAGCAATGAGATCAAACAAGGAGAGGTGCTGAAACGCTGCTTTCAAAATTATGTTTTCAAGTGACTCTAGAGTAGATCAATAAGAGAGCTGATAGCTTACGAGCTTCTGAGACAAGTCAACAAATGCAAGGCAAGAAAAGAGGACCAAAGAGCTGTCTTCATACAAAAAAATTAGTTTGCAACAGGACATCCTGCTGAGTTTTATCTGAGTTCATTAGGCTTGAAGACTGAGATCTGCTAATTCCACATGAAAAGTTCCAGACACTTGCAAAACCAAATCAAATGTGATGCTGTACTTAAGCTTGTTAAGAAGTTGAAGTTTCAACACTAAAACCTGCTTAAATAGGCTCTCAGGAAATAACGCTGCACAAGCTGTACCGTACTCACCCTTTCAGAAAGCCAAAAGAAATCATGTAAGCTCTGTGCAGTTCATGTGAGGCTTTTAAGCACCACACGACTGGCCCTCCAAAAAACAAATGTTGGGAGAAGAACATGATCCCACAGTATGTTACTTTGGTTTTCTCCCAAGGGGTCTCAAATGAAGTCAGGGAATCAGGCCCAAGGCATATAATTACAAGGGCAGGAGTACAGAAAGACTGACATCCTCACTGTACTGGGAACAACTTTGTTCTCTCTCATTTATTTCTACAGTTTCTTGCTCTTAGGTAGCTTATATCCTGAAGTCCTTGAAACAGGATGTGCCTTAAAAATTACACATCTTCCCCTGTGCTCTGAAAGTTAATTGTTGTTTATTATTCAAAGTAGGCTACTGAAATTAGATCTCATAAAAATGAAATGGTTCATTTCCATAGCTGAAAATGGAGCTCCTTGCATACTGAAGCTGGAAGAGGTGAAGACAAAGAGAAGTTTATTGTAGACAGTTCCCCCTAGTTGTTCTGTTAAAAGCCTGCTGAGACATGAATGGAAACTCCAGAAAGCCCCTCACTTTGTACTTCACTGATGTCACAGATTTTAATATTCCAGGGAGGGTAGCTGAAAGCTCTATGCTGTGGGCTGTCCATAATGTCTAGTAAATCATTGTCTCTGGTAACTTCAGATAAACTATTTCTACCTTTTTTATATTGTTAAATGCACTTAACTATTAACGCCTTGTCCACTGTTATTTTATTAATTTGAACTGGAGGCAAGCTGCCTATAGACATGTGGATGTGTGAATGTATAAATTAAAGGAACTAGGCTCTTTACTGTGTTCTTAAGTCATGTAGACAAAATAATGTAGAAAGTTTCAATACTGAGGATTCCAATACTCAGTCTGTTCACTCAGCCCCTTGTATGTGTGCTTTATGGTATCATCTTTAATTGCACAGCCACATAATAACTTTATTCAAATGCTTCTCTCAAAAAGGAATAATTAAATTCCTTGTGAGCTGTTCTGTGGTGACCAGTTCTGCAGTATTTGAACGCTTCATGAACATAAATTAATTTATCTCCCTCTTGGCAGTTGCTGTTGGAACTCATCCTGATGTTACTGCTCTGAGTTCTTAGTACAGTGAAATTTTGGCTTTGCCCACGTAATCTACCCTGGAATAATATATTCAAGCATGGAATAGTGGGACACTATAACTGAGGACGTGGCATATGTGGTTCAGTCAGCGCTACCAGCTGTGAGAAACCTGAGCATCCTCAGTTACAGCAGAATCTTAGAATTTAGCGACTCCAGTTAAGAGGCAGTGATGGAGCATGTGCAAACTGTGATTTTTCACAGACTTATAACACAGCCAAATGTGTAACGAGAATAGCAAAAGGCAAAGCCCTAGCACAGGGAGATTTCAGATTTTTCAGACTCTGGCTTCAAATTGTGAAGGTGCTAGAACAATTCCTAGAGAAAATCCAGACTGTTTATTGATAAGCAAAACAACCTGCTTTCTGTTTCAGAAACAGCTAAACAGTTTTGGCTGAAATTGTCATTAGTGTTTGGGCCTAAATTAGACACTGTATGAAATGACAGCAGAAATGGCTAAACACTGATAAAATTTAGCTGTCTGTGAAGACAGGCTTATAAAGATAAAGCATCGGGCAATTTTTCCTTTTCACACTGCACTTACATAAACATGTAATAATCCCACTGCAACTAATGCCGTGCATTTGATACGAATGTGTATGTGCCATGAGGGTGCAAATGTGCTTGTGCAAATATACACAGAGAGATCAAATGTTTTGTCATGTTCAAGATTAGCACCTATAGATAGTCACCATGTGTAATTCGGGATCAGTTATGCAAGCACACAAGCCTACTGCTCGTGAGCCACTCAGCAACGCTACCTCCAACTGCAGTCAGAACAGGACAGTCAGGATGATAATCTTATTAAAGGAGAATAGATGCAGAAATCATGTCCTACTTTTGTTAAATGCAGCACTGGTAGGTTACATGGCTTGCTCACAGTTTGAAATGCTCGATGTGTGTCTGGCTTGCAAAAATGGTTTGATTAATTTGAGAAATTCTAAATATTACCATTAACAGAATTTTCTCCCTTAGGCCTACAAATTCAGGTATATATTTAAAAAAAAAAGGCTTGTGTTTATCATCTGTAAGAAGTTCTTGTTGTTTTTTATTGCAGAGAGCCAAGTGTAATCACCACAAGAGGAAACAACCCTGTTCAGCTGCAGCTTCGGCGAGAAAGCTGACTGCCAGGTGCATGAAGTGTAAGGATATCTGTGCTGGCTATGTACGCACCAAGGGTTTGATTTGCATTAAAACAGTGCTGAGTTGGAGGGCGAAGAATGGAAGAGAGGGTAGCTAGGCACCTACCCCACCACCATCTCTCTGCCTGCTGAAAAGGTTTGGGTTTCACGGCAGAAACACAAATACGGAGTGAAGATAAATAATTAAAGCCTGGCATAAGGGGCCACAGTAATTTCTTGTTATTGGGAGAGTATTTTTGTGTTTGTGTGTGTGTGTAACAGATGAAGCTCATTTTGAAAAATTTAAATGCGTTAAAGCATTCTAGCACTTCTTCCAGTATTGGCAAAACTTGTATTACCTTGGGAAAAAAAAATTACCCAACCACTGAGCACATGGGCTTATCTGCAACCTAATACTGTTATTGTAAGGGTTTGTATAGCTCACTTCCTGCCTTTAGGCTTACACAACAGGATATTTAAATTACAAAGACAATGAAGAAATGAGGCAAAATGCTCTTGATATTAAAAATGTTCTAGTTGTTCTAATTCCCCATGAAGTGAGTCGCAGAATTAATCAGTAAACACAAGGTTGATCCTGCAAACAAACTACAGGCAAACTAAAGGCAGCAAGGCAGGTTCAGGGTTTATCAGCTGTCCCACTACGCTGTGAAAAACGTGTAACTTATGAGTATAATGGCAGCTACTACCCTTTACAACTGTTAACAGTCTGCCACTGTTTCCATTGTTAACTTGGTCTTCAGGGTTTAATATCTCACCTGTATCATATTGCATCAGGTCAAAACTTGGCTCACAGGTGTGTCTGGTTGGTACTCTTTTTTTAAAAAACAAAATTAAATTTTATCAACCAGAGCTGGCATGAGGACTATTTTTTTAAATTGATATTATTGATATTGATATTTTTCCTATTCAATTCCCAAATGTTCCCAAATTGAACAAAAGTTCAATTTTCGCTGAAAAATCCTCTAAATATAATTCAATTGGTCCAGTGAACCTTTTTGTTAATATTCACTTTGGGTTGACGGAGATATTTTTATCTTAGAGGTCTTTATCTGAGTGGGCACTTCTTTCTTCTGCTTTCCTGATCTACCATCTTGGAGTACTGCAAGAAAACCTGCACTGGATTTGCAGCAGACCTTGTTTTTTTTCTCTGGTTCACGTTTGGGGCAGAGTCTCTGTTCTATTCAAAATACATTTATTCTCTTTCAGCTGTGTGACTGACTCACTCTGATTGCGCAGCCAGCTCAAAGAAGGTGCAAAACCGCTTTTGCCAGAGATTGCTGAATGGATATAACCCTTGTTGTGTGAGGTACGAATGCCAAAACACAACTCCAAGCACAGGTACCAAGCATGACTTCTGCCATGGTTTGCTCTGCCAGGGTCAGCAAAGGTCTCAGGATATTTCATTACCACAGTAGTGAGCGCAGCTCTCTGAAAGTAGTGACCCATTTTGCAGCTACAAGAAAATGAGGCTCAGAGAGAAGAAAAACCGGCTTATGCAGTGAGTAGAGGGTCCTCCCCAAACTCAGTATATACAGCTGCAGTGGGGATCAGACCCAGCATAGTGCTTTGGGAGCAGGGCAGAGATGTGTTATTCCTGCATGCCGTGCTGTGGCAGCTTCAGGTGACACCCAGGGAGAGGGGACCATGGCACACATCACCCTGCTGACAGGGAGGAGCAGATGCAGCCTCAGGCAGCCCGTAATTGCCTGGGATTGAGATCAGCCACATCAGCTCTGCTGGGTGGTGCAGTCCTTCTCCTCTCCTCATTTACCTGTGCTGCATGGGGTGAAGAGAGGATGAGTCCTACAAACCCTTGGCAAAGACTAAGTATCCACTCGTGAGCAGTTTGAGTGAAATTCAACTTGGATTAATAGCTGGAGTTCTAAACCCATTTTGCATTAGTGATGAAAAAAATGCTTTAGTACATGGATGAATGTAACTTATTCATGGGTTTATGGGCCCTAAGGTCAGGGAGTGAAGGACTCTGCAATAGCTTTGATGGTTACATTCTTCCATTCATATCTCTGATTAAGTTTAAGTGTAAAACTCATGGAATTTCCCATTAACTGTACATCTGAGGAAGCTGCTGAATGCACTTATGCAAGTCCAGATAAGAAATTTAAGTTATACAAACTAGTCACACATCCCCTTGCTTTTGATAAAGCAGAAGGACAGAAGGATTGTATGTGTGCTAAATAAATGACGTTAGATGAAGTAATGCCTTTTTTGGACATTTTCCACTTTGCATTTGGAAGTCAGAAGCATCTGGAAAAACACTTTTTTTTAAAAAAATATGGTGGGAAATGATTAAATAAGAATGTTGCTCTTGCGTGCAAATCTTGCAGGGTCTGGAAATTACCAGTGAACTTTGGAGAAAATTTTACTCTTAATACGGACTAAACACATTTGGTAGTCAAGGAGAAAACACTTGGCTACCAACCAAGCAAATACTTCCTTTTAAAAATGTTCTAGTGAGCAAGTGAAAAATGAGGTCATTCATGCAAATATCCCATTCACCAGCACTTTTTTAATAACCAGATTTTGGATACTATGCCTGCCCTGCAGCAGAATGGTGTGAACTCAGTAGAAAACTCTTGAACATAAACTTAATGTAGTTATATACTCCTTGCAGAAGCACTTGTGAATGAAGTAAGGAGTATGCAGAGGTATTGTTAATGCTCTGCCAAGTAGCTTACTCTGAAAATTAAAGGTGGGAATACAGCAGGCTTCAGGAGCAGATGTAGAGCCCAGCAGTGGGTAGGGGCTTGCAAAACTAGCCAGCTTTGTTCCAGGTCCCCCAGTAGAGCTCCTGGCTGTGACCCCACCAGCCACCCCCTATGGTTCCTGCGGCTTAGGGCAGCAGTTCGTGTTCAGCTGTTCACACCCGCTTCCAGTTGCTGGCCTCTCACTGACTTGGCACTGGAACCACCACAACATTCATTGGAGTTACAAGGCAGGAGAGCACTTCCAGAGGGCTCCTGGCCTTTCTTCATAGCCCATTGATCCCTTCCCAGTTACGCCTCATGCTCTCTCTCCTGTGGACTACAGATGTAGATGCTTGTGTTGTGTCAGTTCTACCTGGTGGAGCCTTCCAGGAGTTAAGAATCAAAATGTGAACCCAACTTTCTTCAGTTCTGTAACACAGGTAAACAAAGAAACCAACACACACTTCAGCCTTAGTGACAGCAAATGAAGCTGACAGTACACACTCTTATGCATCCTTCTTCTCTGGAGAGACAAAACATTGGCTTGGACAATACTAACAGCATCACTCTGCGAGCATTTTTGGCAGCATTGTTACCACAGTTATTTTGCAATCTATTATTTTTATTACCCCAACTTCCATCAAAATAAATAGGATCCTGGACTCCTTAGATGATAGAGGGATTTGGCATGAAATGTTCTTATGTCTTAGGGAAAAATATGTGGAGTATTACACAGCAACATACTTCATAGCAATAAAAGTATGGCTAGTGGTACATCTTGCATTCCAAGAACATTGTCATACTAGTGATGTGAAATGCAGATCTATTGCATTAGACTTTATAAAGCATAACCTTTTTATTATAGAAAGCCCCTAGGAGCAAACAGGATGTTTGCACCATTGATACTAATGGGATCCTTTGCAATAAAAACAGTTCTTGGGAATCTTTTGAACAGCAGAAGGAATCTAAGAGTTGCTGGCGTTAACTGCTTTATTGAGAGAGTACATCTCTGCTTTTGTCAGAGAAGCAAATGAAAATGTAAATAGAAAGGGAAAAAAAACCAGATAAGGTATTGCTCCACAAGAACATTCAAAACAAAGAAATATCTTCCAAATAGCCTGATCTCTTCAGGAAGCTAGATAAGTGTTTTAGAATAAAAGTGCTTCTTATTCCTGAATGAGGCACCCACATAGGGAGCTGCTTTAGTTTGGTTATTCTGCAAACAATTCCGATAGCAAAAGCTCTGCCAGCCGGCTTCCTTGGAGAGGAGGGGGGAGGAGGTCTTCACTACATTAGGAGCCTTTTGTTGGTCTGATATGGCTATATTCCCCATCACACTGGTGTTCAGCAGGGTTTCCAGGATAAAATAGAAATCCAAATAGAAATCCAAATACCCCTTTCTGTCTACTTGAAAGTTTGTTCTGATTTGAACAGAATTTGTGTACTTACCGGACAATTGAATAGTGTAGTTTAACACTCAGCCTTTTCTGTGCTCGTTTTAAAACACAGAGGGGGGAAAGCAAAGGGGATTATACTGTAGGAAACAGAGAAGCAAAAGTGCACTGCATATGACTAAAATATCTTCAAATCCTCACCACAGAAGTTTCTCAAAACCTTGCCGTCTCTAAGTAAGGTCTTTGTTGACATGAGTGCCTTGCTTGTTACTGAATGCTCCGGGTTTATTAGCTTTGGAGTTTAACAGGGGGAAAAAAGGCAAATGCCTCACAAAATCTGTAGTGGACCAACTTCCCTAACTCACTTCTGTCTTTCAAACCCTATGGAAGCAACAAATGAGAAGCTGCCTGCAACTTGTTGTAAGTCAGGATAATCTTACACTGATAATTTTATGCTAATGATCCTGAGTGTTTGTTTCAGCCTCTTTCTCTCACTAGAACAAATTCAGTTGGTTGATTTGTGGTTCCAAATGTGAAAAAAGGAAACATGAATTTTGCGTGATTTATGGGGAAATTAGAAAAGTAGCCAATTTGGCATAAAATTGTGCAGGGGAGAAAAATGGTCTATCAGCAATGAAAGAAATAGTGGGAAGTTTTTGGAAGAGTTCCCGTTCTCAAAATAATTTTCCCCAAAATTCTGCACATTGATTATGACTTATACTGTTGCAAACTACTGCAGCTTCAGATGTAATCATTGTACTATTACTCATTTTTACTTTATGCCAGTTCAGAAATACAGGCTGGCACACACAGTTTCAGGAGTAGCAGATGGCAACATCTTAGCTACCCACCCCAATCTAGTATTTCCTGATTTTACCTTAGGATGTGGGCAGTAGTATGCTAAAACTAGGCTAATGACACACATTTCTGATTTGAATGAGATCCAGAAGGTAGAAAAAAGGTTTGGGAGCTTCTGAATGCTGAGTTTCTGTCTGGCTTAGTGAAAGGTTAGAAGGCTCTGGCAAACTTTTACTCCAGCCTGTGAATGGATCTGTGTGGATGGACCTCAGTGTAAGTTGCAGCATCTCTGCAGTGAAGCAGTAAACTCTGGGATTTAGACTCTAAAGCATCTCTATTTCACATCTGCAAGTTCCTGTGTGCTTTCAGCCAAGTAAATATCTGATGCTGGTTAACTTTTACTGTTTCTTCTGCTGCTCGTCATTGCAGATTCACATCCGAGTGCTTATGGCATATTATGTTACAGCCAACCAACTAACTTCCTCTCAAACATGTTACTTCTACTCTGTTGCTCGTGATATTGATGGCTATTTTGACCTTTGCAGTTCTCTAATTACTGAAGCCTTAAAATAGTACACGTCAGGTAAAATACTCTCTTTTTGAAGTTCCTTTTTCCTCGCATGCCTGAGCTGAAAGACCATATAAACTAAGATTATTCAACCACTTTAGACCACTGCACAGAATGTCAAGGGAAATTTTGTTAGCAAGGACAAGTGACTGTTTTGTTCCACTTTTACTTTTGAGGTATTTTTTACTCAGCAGCAGATAGTACAACGATGTATTTGCCAAGCTGCTCCATAAATCATTTAAATTCTTCTCCTTACTAAACTCCAGAAATGAACATTTGTGAAACTATTTTTTTCTGTACTCCTTTATTTCAAGTTTGTGAAACAGCCCCAAATAACACATTGTTTAGAGCTAGCAACCATTTCCCCAGTTTTACCAAGTGGCGCATTCGCTGTAACATCAGAGGTCATTTTTAGCTATTGTACGTCTTTGTCTGGTCCAGTTAGAAAAGCGCACAGGCACTCCAGTACTATCAGTTATGCTTGGAGGAACATAAGAAGGGCGAGGGGGAGGGGAGAGGAGGCAACACAAACTCAGAAATAGCCCATTTTTCTGCTTTGGGAGAGCACAGCCTGCTAACAGCCAGGTCGAGCCTGCCAGAAAATCAGTGTACTGCAGTATTACTCTTGGTAGACAGCATGGAAAACCCCAGGCCACAGAAATATGCCCTCCCAATGATCTCTGTCTCAAAGAAAAAAAAAAATCTTAAAAGTCGCATCCTTATTGAATTTGTCTTCCTTGAAATTAATTCTACTTTGTGGCCTAGTTTTTTTATTTCTGAACCTATTATGGGCCACATCTGTGGAAGTCTGTATCAACTACTCTTAAACCAGCTGCTGCTGAGATTCTTTCAGTTAAGCTGAAATTAAGAACAGGTTTGTGGGCTCCTTACCTGCTGTGAAGCCGTGATGTAGTTTATAAAATTACATATGGGTGAGAAAATCTGACTGCCAGGGCTGGAAAAGTTGGTACATTTAGCAGGAACCTAAAATAACCATGTACGCTGAGGCTGTACTTATTTGCAATATTAACTTTTTCTGCTCTCTTCCTCAGTGTCATTGTAAAAGCAATATTGGATAATTCAGTGTAAAAAATGTGGGTTTGAGAGGATCAAAGCACAAAAAATCAAAATCAGGCTATATCCTAGCAACTGTGTTGGCGGTAGGGGCAAATATGAAAGACATTAGAGTTAAAAATGTTGATTCTTCAAGAAAGGTCTCCAGATTATTTCTGCTATAAGGAAAAGCTCATTACATGCCATAAATGAGACGATGGAAACAAACACCAGTCATCTTTTATCATTGATGCAATTACATTGATAGCAAGGGGACAACTTGTATGAGTAGAAAGTAAAGAGGTTATGACCACATCCTGACACCTGATACAATTTGTCAACAGATATGACCAAGATGCTTATTGCTGTTACACATTAATAGACACATCAGATCATGAAATATGTGCACCTCTCCAGATGGAAAAATATTTTCAAATCCATTTGCTAGATTTATGCCTGAATAAATTAACAGGGCGCAAGAGCTTGACCTCAATCCAGGCAGACCTGGAGTATGCTGGCGTGCAAAACTTTGATGGGTTGGGGTGTGTTTTCATAGTACAAACTCTGGAAGCAGCCTGACACCACACAGCTACTGAGGGATGATTAGAGAGGAAAGATTGTTGTGGTGCACAAGAGAAATCAATGCATTTAATCCAAGTGTATAAGCTTGCTATTAATTGAAACCATTTTGTTTCAGAGTGAAATTTGTGCCACCCACAGAAACTCTGTAAGCACACCAGTGTTAGAATGTCAGATATGTGACTTTCTTGCTTAAAAACATTACTGGTCATGCTTTTGTGTGGTGATCTGTAGGCATAGATGGGTATTAGAGCTGCCTGTGCCTTCCAGTTGGTAACTTCTGCACATGCTTTTTGTATCTCCAGATACACCAAGAAAATCCTGGTTTAGAATGTAAAGAGTAATACAAGATTATTTGTCATCAGTTTGTGTGATCTTTTATCTGACCAAACACAATTTGAGAGCAAAACCTCTGTTTTAGATTTGAACACAATTTCAGATAGATCTGTAACAACAGAAAATACTAATTGGCACAAAACCTGAGTAACTCTGAGCAAGCACACAGAAAAAAGAGAGACTGACTCCCCTAGATTACATTTCACTGACTGTATCTGTGTATGTGACGTGTACACACACAACGCACACACAGATATATGAAATGTAATCCAAACTTGGCTTGTTTGCCTGTCTTGAAGTATTTATCTATGCTTTCAGCCTTGCTTTTACAGAGATGGCCTTTTTTCTTCACTACTCTACCACAGTGTTTCTCAGGAACCTTTTCTTATCTAAATTTCCACCAATCACTCCTAAGGCTAACTTATGCAGACAAGTCATCACACAGAATTTCATCAAACTGCCATTTTCCCTAACTTGAGAAAGCCTGGTCCCAAACGCTGAACAAATAATTTATTAGCCTATAGCAAAAGTAAATAAATGCTTTCCTGCTCCAAGTATTTCATTAGCCAGAATTATTATACATGCGAGTCTATAAATAGTAAAACACGTATTGAGCCATTAATATCACTGACATTCTCATACAAAATACTGTAATTTAAAGAATTTGAAACTGGAGGACATCTCCTGGAAGATTTCTGGCAAAGACAAAATGAGTAAATTGTCTGCAAACAAATTAGTCACTCATGGAAATGATACATTACTAACGAATTGAAAATTAAGAACATCATCTCTACCTGAAATTTCTAATGACATCAATGATATTATGCAAACACATCCTGCATATCTTTTAAGTATATAAATTCTTACACTGTTTCAATTTTGCTTTTAGAACCCAGAAGTGCTGGACTCAGCAGAAGAAATGTGAGAAAATCTCCTATTTAAAATTACATGGACAGAGGAACTCTGCTGGTGACTTTCTGTGAAATTAATATACCGCTTGATTGTTTTTAAGGTCTCTGCGTCTTCTGAATTTTTAATTGCCTTTCCATTAAAGTGGAACACCCCTCGCTTACTCAGCTTGAGTTGGGTTCTCCAGTCCCTTCACCCCTGTGGCCTCTTATTTTCTTACGGGGGTTAAAGAAATGTAAGACTGGGCCCTATGGAAGCAAATATGGAAAATATTAAGCATTTTAAGCATTACTCTGTCAAGAAATAGAGCAAGAACTGTGTTGCGTATTCTCATGTTTTACTGTCTAAGGAAAAGGATCTGTACAGACTCCGAGAGAAAAGGAGTAGGTCATAAAAATCACATTTTTAGGTAGAGGAGTTGAGAAGTCTCATGCACCTTTCATTGCTCTGACTTGTCAATTTTCGCCATATGGAAATTGTTAGCTTAATACTGTAGTTCTAAATAGTGCCCAGGAATGCTGATTTATAATGGATTTCTTACTCTTTGTGTAAAGAAATACTAAAGTACTATATAAACTGTGATTAGAGAATCTACACACTTGTGTTATAGGCGTGTGCCTGGGGTGGATTCTTCAGGCTCAGAGAGGTGACATCTGCTCTGGTCCACTCACAGGTAAATCTGGCACCAATGAACTCAGAATTCCCACAAAATGCTGCACTTCTGGAGTAACTGGGAACCCAATTTGGCCTGCGATTGAAAAAAGTGTGCAGGAAAGATGCTGATGCATAAGGGACAAAATCCAGACATTCCAGATACGTTATTTACTATTGAGGCACTTAAAGACACCACATTAATGTAATGAAGCTGCCTTTGAAGAACAGGCAACGTGCATTTTTTAAAGCATGTCCTCTCTATATTTTGACCAGCTGCTATGCATGCCTAGTTATTTTTTCTTCTGTGAATTAGAATTTAATTTGATTGTCCCAAATACATCCCACTCAGGCATTCATGCTGAAAGCAGCAACAATTGTCAATGACCTTTAACACGCCTGCTATACAAATTAGTGCAGATCATTAATCACACATAGCTTACATTTTATGATTCGTGTATCCTTCATTACCAACTTTCCCCTCTCGCTCGCTGCCCCCCACCCCCACCGCTTCCCTTTATTCCGAGGGTTCTTGTAAGAAGCACTGGAAGGGGCAGGATTTAAAGCCTCCCCCGGCCCCAATTTTGTTTTCTTCTCATTGCCGGAGCAGTTCTCGTCCCAAGTGTAAGACGGAGGGAGGGCAGCAAGAGGCCGATGCGCCCAGGAAGGGCCGGGACAGGGGTGGGGGCCGACGCCGGCGGGGAGCTCGGAGCCGGGGTGCCCGGGGGCGATGGGGTTGTGCCGGCCCGGGGCGTCGAGAAACACCGTGCCTCCGTCAAAAGTGCTCCGTGTGTCAATTGTACGTCATCGCACATTACGAGACAAAGAAAGAAAGAAAAAAAAAAAGGCTCCATCCACACCCTTGATGTCTAGTACCGAGCGTTAAATTAGGCTTCCCAGCCATAGACTAAACACACTCCCCTCGCCTGTGGCACACACAGATTTGGCGTGATTAAACCGAGCTTCGCAAACAGGCAGGAAAACAAGAATTGAACTTTTCAGCCATAGGAAAGGGGGGTGGCATGGGGGGCTTTTTTGTTGCTTTTTATTTTTTTTCTTTCTAAAGCCATATGGCAGATTGATTTGTTCGGAGGTCTTTCAACTTCCCCAGCGTGGCTGTTGAACAGTATTCCTCTTTGATCTTGATTGAGGACTTTAATGTTGTTGTTTCTGCGCATTTCAATAGATCCATAAATATTTTACCAGTGGAATTCGCCCCCCCAAAAAAAAAAAAAAAAAAAAAAGAAGAAAAAAATAAAGTTTCTCATAGAAATGCATCTGGGGCAACTCCAGCCCGCACCTTTCGCAGCGGAGGAGGTACGTGGGAACCGGAGCGCCGGTGGGCAGAAGCGCCACTCCGCGCCCGCACAACGCGGCGCCCGCCTTCCTCCCCCCCGCGCTCCCGCAGCGCCCGGGGGCGGCGGCACCCGCGCCCCAACTTTGCCCCGCGCAGACAATGGTCCCCGGCGTGTGCGTGCGGGATCCGCACCGGCCACACCAGCGCGACCGCCGGGGGACGCGCGGCGGGGCGGGCGGGGCGCGGCGGGCGCGGGCGCGGCGGGGGCGGTGCGCGGGCGCGGGGCGCGGCGGGGGCCGGCGGGGCCGCCCCCGCCCGCGCCAGTGGAGCCGCTCGGCGGATCATGTGCAGCGCGGCGCCGCTCGCATGCGGCGCGTGGTTTCACCTTCAGGGCGGCTCGGCGCGCCCTTCCCCGAACGCTGCCGCCGCCGGCCGCGCAGGAGGTGAGGGGCGGCGGGGCGGGGGATGGCCCGGGGGGCGGGGGGTCCTCGGTCTGTGCCCCTGGGGGGAAAAAAACCCCTCAACTTCGCGCCTCCCCCTGGGTACGGGGACTGTCCCCCCGGTCATCGGAGCAGCTCCAAAATGGTAACTTTGCGCTGTTCCGCGAGGAGGAGGTCGGGTTTACTGCAGTGGTGGTGCCGGGGGGTGGGGGAGCCCTGCGGGCTCCGGGAGCCTTTTGGCTTTGTACGCTCCGTCAGGGGCGTTGAGGGGGGGCGGACTGGGATATTAATCCATTTAGAGACAAAGAACAAATTGCCGCACTTTAAAGTAAAAAGCTTCGGCTGAAGAAGGTGGGTGATGGGTCGTCGAGCCCCGAGTAGCCACTTCAATTATTAACAGTGGGTTGTTCCCCCCGTTTCTCCCCCCACCCCCGCAAATATTGATCCAGCGTGTGCGTGAAATACCCGATGTGGGGCTGTGTCCGTGTGTGTCCCCCCCCTTGTTTGCGAGTCGCACTCGGTTCCGTGGCGAGTCGGTCGCTGCGTGATCCCCGTTAGAGAAGTACACAGTTTATCAAAGGAAGTTGGGGGTGGGCGGGCAGAAAAAACAATTATTCACATATAGACAGCGAGGAGGACTCGGAGGACAATGTCTCCGTAGCGATTATTTCCAGAAGAGGAAAAATAGCCCGTTTGATGCGGGTGGAGTGGGGGAGGGAGGCAGGGAGTTTAATGTACATGTTAAAGAAAAAGGGGGGGGGGCGAGAGGAGGGAAGGAAGGGGAGAGAGATAGAGAGGGAGGGAGAGAAAAGAACAGAAATAATGCAGTTCCAGACATTTTGTGCTATAAAAGCTTTCCTCCTCCTGGTCCCTCCCTCCCTCCCCCCATTACTATCTTCGGTGATCATTAGCATAGCGCCGAGTCGCGATCCTAATGCGAATTAAGCACTTGGGCAAGTTGAGGAAAGTTTGGATGGGTAAACTTCGCTATGAGGGAAGAAGGTGGGGTGCTAAAACTGGCAGTACGTGTGGGGAGGCGTGTGGAGCATGACAGCCGGCCGTTGTTTTTCCCCTCAAACCAGCTAACCTCTGCAATTAACTGCTGGAGACAAACCCTGTGTTTTAAGCCGAAAAGTGTCGGTTTGGAGTCAGCACCATTTATTAGGAGCGTTAATAAGCTCCCAGCAGCAGACAGGGATCTTCTGGGGAATGCGCATTGTGTCTGCCCACAGCTTATCCTTTACATTACCCCTATAGATACGGAGGCGCTTGGGCACTGGACGTGCAAATATCATTTTGCTCGGACTATTTTCGAAACATTAATTCTCTTCTTTATTTAATCCAGATGCAGGGTTCCCCTCCCCCCCTTCCCATTTGCTGCCTTATTGTTGGTGTACATTTTCTGAAAAGGCGACTGGTGTAACCTGTGGAATTTGAAATGCAAATAAAAGCCTGTGGGAGTTGAGGCAGAACAAATCAGCATTTATAAAGTGAAAAAGATTTAATGTCTTTGAAACCACTGCGAGATTTATTTTTTTTTTTTTTAATAATAACTGAATCGTGACGTCAAGTCGTTTGGGCAAGATTTTTTAATTTTTTTTTTTAAATGTCTGAAACGCGGGTATGCGAAGTGCTTACAGGAAAAACAGATTACAAGATTAACATCTGTTAACATGATCGTTTATCTCCAGCCAAAAATAGGTCAGTCCTTTCTTAAGGAAACACGATTGCTGGGCGCATGATTAAATAATGAAATTAGGCTGATGAGTTCATAAATTAGACGCTGTGTCGACGTGCGTTAGGGTCCGACCTGTGACAAAAATATGTAATTCGCGGTCCGCCGGAGAGCGGTGCGGGGTCAAAGTCCCTTTTTGGGGAGAGGCGCAACTCTCTCGCCGTCTCCTCCTCCCCTCCTCTTCCTCCTCCCCTCGCTCCCCATCGCCGGGCGGTCCCCGCCGCCCCCCCGCCCGCACCCAGCGTCTCCCCGGCTGGGGAGCCGAACTCTCCCAGCGAGCGGAGAAGTTTCCTCGGCGGGGAGGGACGCGGGGGTGCCGCGGTGAGGCGGGGTTGGGAAACGGGGCCGGACGGACGCCGAGCCGAGCCCCCGCCCGCCGGCGGCCCCGCCCCGCCGGGGCGGCCCCAGCCCGCGGGCCCGCCCCCTGCCACCGCCCGGCCCGGCCCGGCCCCGCTCCGCTCCGCTCGGCCCCGGGGTGTCGGGGCGCGGTGAGGTGGGACGAGGAGCCGCCGTGCCGCCGCCTTTCCCCGGCCTTCCTCCTGCCCTGCCCTGCCCTGCCCTGCCCTGCCCTGAGCGCACCCCCGGCCCGGCCTCGTTACTGGTGTCCGCTCGCCGTTCCCCCCGCAGCGCTTTGATCCGGCTTTTTTTTGGAAGTGGGTGCAAAAGTGCCTTTATGAAGAAGCTCCTCGGGCCTGGCGGGGCCATCGATCTTTTGATTTTTGTAGGGTTTATTTTAACCTTACTATTATTTTGAGGCTGATTCACCGGTTTCTGGAGATTCTCCCCCAGAAGCTGGTGGCTGGCTGCCGTGCTCAGGGCCGGCTCCTCGGCGGCCGGGGAGAGGTCCCAGAAGCCTGCCCGGCAAAGGGCCGCTGCGCTTTGGCCCCATGCCACGGACTTTATTTCATGCTTGCTGCACTAAATTAGTTAACAGCCAAAGGGTTTTTCATTAACTCGACTTGGCAACCGTGTATTTCGTTGGCTTCTCCCCCCACCCCCCCCCCCCCCAAAAAAAAAAGCGCGTAATTTTAAGCAAAAGCTGAGTGGCATAACGTGGGTTGATTTTGATTTGGGAGCGGGAGTCTTTTTCAAAATCTTCCATCAGATTTCCTTTGTGCCCCCATCCCCGGGCATGGTGTGTGGGTGGGATGATAGCTGAGAGTTTTGTTTTGTGAGATGTGATGTGTGTCCTGATTTTTGACCATTGCTTTCCAGCAGTGTTTTAAGGCCCTGTGTGTCCTGGGCCAAGCAGGAGGATGCTGACCCTGTGGGAGGGCAGTAACCTTCAGGTGCCCCCCCCCTCAGCCCTGTAAGGGATATGTGGATGGGGCCAGGGGGAGTGTGTACATGGACCTGCTGGGGAGCTGGGTGCTGCATGCAGGACAGGTGCACGCAGGGCCGGGAGGGGTGTTGTGGCAGGTGGATAGGAGTGTGTGTGCACAGATGCAAGGCAGGGATGGGGTATGTTGCATTGCTGCATGGGAGCCAGATGTGTGGGCCTGCAGGTCCTGCTGGGTATGTGTGTGCATGGCAGTGAGGCTCACATGGCTGCAAGGAAGGGGAATGCTTCATTGAAGCAGGTGCGTGTGTGTGCTCATGCCCCCATGTTTGTGGCTGTGTCCCACGAGTGGGTGTGGGTGGTAGTGCATGTTGGGCTTCTCTAGTGAGGCCCCCCCATGTGCTTGCCCCCCAGGCTGGCTGCTGCCAGTGGGTCGAAAATAACTGCATTGTAAGAAGCGTTGGCTGTTTCTGGGGGGGAGCAGTGCCAGGGAGGGGTGATGGTGATTATAACAAAAGTTTCCTCTCAGCGAGGAGTATATTGGGAGTTTTGCCGCGGTCCTTTTGTCCATGGCAGCTGGCTGGGATGAGTTGTTTGTTAGAGAATGTTGTTGCTTTGTTTCTCCACCAACATGTCCTTTACCTCTGTCACAGCAAACCCACAATCGTCAGCCTGGTCATCTGCTACTCTGTGCATCCCAACTTTGTCCCACTAGGGTGGGCCACAGTGGTTTTTGGAGCTTTCCTCATGTTGAAACTGGAAGCTGAAGTTGCGTAGGAGCACCTGTGGTGTAATTAGTAGCAAGGTGCGGATATTCCAGGAGACATCTTTTCACAAGAGCAGCTGCTGTAGCTATCTTGAGTGAGTTTTGTATAATAAAGTCATTTGCATGGGGCTCTGTGTTACTGGCACAAGAACACCTTTACTAGCTCCTGGTGTAAACTGGTTTTTAGCTATCTCTAGAAATTCTTGCCTGGGGTTTGTTTTCAAGCCTTTAGTTCCTATAAAACTGAGTGGTGTTGAAGTGACACCTAGTTAGTGATAAGTACTGTGGAATCTGTGTGAACAATAGGGCATTATAACGCCCCCTCTAAACTGTTAGTTTAATATGCAAATATAATGCTTACAGAAGGGAGAGAAAAAAACAAAGCATCAGTGAGAATAACATTGTCCTACGGAATAATCTAAAACATGTTTAAGGAGAGGAGTGATCTTTGTTAGTGTGGCACCTGTCTAAGCTTAGCACAACCTTCTAAACTTCTGTACCAGACAAACTATGTATTAGTCCCTCTATGAATGTGAATGACTATTTCTCTGTGCATCACAGAATAGAAGAGAGTTTACATCACTAGGGTGAAATCTACGTATTGTTACTTGCAAGTGACCTCAATAACTCTATCTGCCTAGAATGGAACAACATTTTGTAGATTAAAGTTTTCCTGTGGCAGTGACTAATGTATTTGCTTTAAAAATTAGATTCATTTTATGATTTTATAATTGGTCATAGTATCATGCTGTCACCAAGATTTAATAATAGCAATTATCAGTACAGAAGCATTCATTTAAGGAGTTGAAAACTATTGTGCCATTGTTCTGAATCTCTCCCTGTTGAATTGATCCTCGTTTTAGCAAAGGAGGATGTTTATGTTTTAACATCTTACAGATCACCTTCAGAAGCTGGGCTGTTCGCTTCAGTTGACTGAAAAATGAGTAACCTTTAAAATGCACCTTTGCTGTGGGTGCTTACACCAGAGGGGACAGCCTGCAAGAGTATCCTCATAGAAATGGTGTAGTTACCAACTCCTAAAAACTTTGGGCAGTCTGTTTATTTGGATTTTTTTGTTAAGGTCTTTGTGTGCAGGTGACTTCAACAGTTGTCTTTAATTACCCATAACTATTATCTTGTATACTTATATGTATGTATATAGTTACCGATAAGTATTATCTGTCTGTAGTTACCTAGAACTAGAGTTATCTATAGTCATCTATCTATAGTTCTCTGTGATTAAGATCCGGTGAGTTTTATGCTGAGGTCACATCTAATGAAGGGCATCTATATTTAGTATGATCCAAAACCTGTCAGCTTTGAAAGGCCTAACTTTTGTGAAGACTTCAGTTTGTGCCAAGAACTTCCAGGAGTTCTCTGGGATTAAATGCAGTATGTAGAATAATCCAGTGCATAAGCTTTCATTGAGACCAGTGATGAAGTCTGCGTATGTGTACTTAAACTGGAAATCTGGGTTTGCCTGTACTGTTTCTTAAAGTCATCAAAATAGAAAGCTGAAATGCAAAGTGATTGCATTTTGCAGGAAGCAACTTGTCCAAGCTTGCCGATTTCACAAGAAAATGTGCCTGTTTAAGTTTTTGAGACACGAGTATGAATTTGTAGATACATACCTTTCAAGCCCAAATGGGCATTGGATTTCTGCACAGAGAGGAGAAATGGACTTACTACTGTTTTTCACAACCATGTGATGTTCTTCAGTTGGGTAAGAGCATGTACTAAAGAAGTCCTAAAAACTGACTTGTTGCTTGTGGATCCACTGCTGCCCCATAATAAGCACCCTTTCCACTCCCACTGACTACTGGGAGTTGCATGAGGGTGATTCTGGGTGGAATTACAGTTTCTGTATGGGAACCCAAAATCGTTAGTTATATTGGCAGTTAATCAACTAAAACTTACTATGGTAATTTCTTTTTCTCTAGCCATAAACTTAATCCAGATACCTAATCACAGTGTGACAAAAAAACAGGAAAAAAAAAGCCACATTTATTTGATTAGGTATCTGCAATATAAATATTTGAAACTTGGAGCAACATTGCTTTTTCAAAGCAGACATCTTACATGCTGCAAATATTTATACACTTTAGTGCTAGGATAAAGCTGTTCTGAATCAGACAGTGAAGGCAAAATTCTGTTTTTCAGTTACCCACTGTAACTGCACAGAAACTCTGTGCAATACTTGGGAGTTAGAATGACTTAACAGATAGCAATATTTCTTGATTGTCAATTCTATGTTGAAAGTAAATGAAACTTCCTTTCCTTTTCCACGAGGAGCGATTCCAGTAAATATTATGTTAGTGAGCCCGCATTAAGACTTGCTAGTGGATTATAGTCCAGGTAGTTAACACTGCCACAGCTTTCATTAGGATGATGACTTCATTACAAATGTTTACTTTCATTACCTATTAGTCAGCAAATGTTTGGTCTCTTGATCTGCTGAACCTGCTTTGCCATTTGAAGCCAGCAAGCTCTCTTTTTTTTTGGTGTGATGATTACTCAACGCTGGTTGTTCATTTTTTGATGTTGTGTACATCTTGGTTATCTGCAGAGCCCTGTCAGCATTGTTACACACTTGGTGTTAGCAGTTTCTCCTGGTGTTTCTGAAACTGCATTATGGCAACAGCACCTTGTGCTGAACGCGGGGCATTAAGCGTGTGTTCTGAGATTAAGTTAGTGCATGGATGGACAGAACTTGAGTCTCATAAGTTGCTACCAAACTATTTATTGCCTAATAAATTCTAGCAGGTCTCATAGCAGTAGCACAGGTCTGCTGTGAGATAAATTGTTTTTTTACCACTCCCAGGTTGTGAGCTAACATTGCACATAGTGTCCATCGCAGGGACACTGGGACAGGGCGGCTGAAGATGCTGGTCTAAACTGTTTTAAGTCATGGAGGAACAGAGGCTCTTTTCTGTGGATTCAAGACTGCTTACCTTCTGAGAACTACTTAAAATTCATTTTTGCTAACCTTCCATTTAAGTGATTACATATGGAAAAGAACTTAATTTGTATCATCAGGATATTGTGTAGCTTAACGCTTGTTCAATAAAATCCACATTTCATTATGGGCTGGTGGAGAAGCTGTAGGCCTGGCATTGCTGTTTTACTGTCGTGGTAAAACCCAAGGTAACTTTAGTAGGGTGACTGAATTTACAGCACTGGATGTGGGGATGAATTTAGCACACAGCACTTAGCTCCTAATTAAAGCTTATAGTATTACATCCGTAATCAGGGCACTCTTAGAATCTCTAAGAAAATTACTTTTTGCTTTGTCTGCTATTCTCCCTTTTCTTTCTCGCCATCTAACTGTGTGGTGTTGGGAGCTTGCTTCTCCATGTTGGGGCTGTCATATTTATGTCCCAAAGGAAATGCTTTCCAGCAGTGTACTTCAAATTGCAAAGTAGAAGAATTTTGTGGCTCCCCAAATCTTTAAGGCCGGTTTCTAAAATGATCTAGCTTTTAATCTTCTTTTCAAAGTAAAATAGAAACTACAAAGCATATGTAATTACAATTTGTAGCTATTTTTAGACTCCTGACATGTTTCATTTATGGTATAATGATAAAAACAAATACTCAGCACAGAGGCTAGACAGACAATTTTCAAACCAACAGCATCCGCTTCAGCTACCCTGTGTGTATTTCATACGTGTTTCCTTTGGGGTTTTTTTTTTTTTTTGTTCTTTTTTTGGCTGGGAGTGTACTGAAACTGTATGTCTCAGTACATGCTGGGGGGTGCAGAGAAAATGAGAGCTCTGTCTGTCGGGCAGGTCCTGTTGTGAGTGTTTGCTGAAAACCGGATCGTATGTCAGTGAGTTTTAACGTACTGCACACACACACACAGACGCACGCACGCATGCTTTGCTTTTCCGGCAGGTATAAGAAAGGAAGAACGGTGAGTTGGCTTGTCACTATTTTTACACTGCATAGAAATGCTTATGTTGGCTTTTTACAGGGATAAAGCTGACTGAATAGTAATTTTTCCTTGTCTTTTTTAAAAAGATGGTGAGCAGTGAAGTGGTGTTAGTTTTCAGTAAAGAAAGAAAGAGAGAAGCTGGTGGAAATTGAGGTGTTCTAGTCACAATTGTAGCCTAATTTTAAAATGATCACGTTTACTTATTTAAAAATAGATTTGGGAATGAAATTAGCCATGTTCTTTGTTTTTAAAAGGGTAACGTGTGCGCACTCACCATATGGTAGCATTTAACCCATATTGTATGAGCTGACAACAAGTCACATTTATTCTCTGATTTATTTCAGTGTTTCAGAATGTTCTTTTTCTGAAATCTAGTACAATAAAAGATGCATTTAGGATTGTGCAATGTAATTGTCTGTAGCTGTTTTGCTTCATTGTTACACTGATACCAGGTTCATGAGTAAGCAATATTTTTGCCTTCTGAAATAATTTCCTTAAGAAACAGTCATTCTCTGAATGTTGAAATGGTTTGCGGGAAGAGTTATGAACAATAGCCAGTGACACGGTGTGTTGTAAAGGATTGCGGGGTGAGGTGTTACAGTCTCTGCTGGCTGAAACTAGAGCTGCTCCTTTGATGGTTGAGTGTGTGCTTGCAAAGTCTTTCTCCCCCTCCCGCCCCCGTGCTCCAGTCTTTACACAGAGGTTGCTTAGTTGTCTATTTTAATGGATGCATTCTGGCTTCCTTTGCGGTAGACTCTGAGGCACCTGTATTGGTGAGCTGGTATCAGCATTGGCAGCCACAAGTATGATAAAACCATGAATCAGGCAGCTTAAGGATTGACTTAAACTATGCAGTTAGGGAAATAAGATACCTTATTTTCCCTCTGGATTTCCCTGGGTGTTGTATTTTTAGGCTTTCTTTCCCCTGTGCCATCCTATCTATGCACATCTTTGGGGTTTCAGGAGATTGAGGTTCTACTGCAAAGTTCCAAAGTGTGCAGTAAATAGGAGTAAGCCCCATACGGTGTGTAGTGTGAGAACTTTGAAAAGTCAGTGGCACTCCTCACTGAGGTACCGGTTGCTCACCATCTGTCTCCTAAAGTAATTTCTTTTAACCTTGGGACTCTAAAAATGTTTCAACAAGGTTATTCATGTGTTTGTCTGAAGCTTCTATAAGTGTACCGAAAAACTGCTAAGCTTCTAATTTCAACATGGTGTTTGAATACTAATGTATACTAATTAGGAATGGCTGACGTTGTAATTTACAGAAGTTGAAAGGAACATTAAACACCACCCTTCCAACACTAAATACAGCTTTTCCTCCTGTGTGTAGCTGCTTATGTGAAACCAAGGGTCCGTCTTCCAGACTGTTGTGCCAGCACGTTGATACATCCTTGGATAAACTACCAGGCTCGTGTATTATCACATCAGTCCCTTTGCAACATCCTGTGTGTAACTGTACCTTTAGCTGATTAACACAATGCTTTCTTGGTACTGTTTTTGATGGCTCTGTGGATGCTTATTTTAAGACCTTTTTTAAAGAAGTGTTTTCATCACTAAAGAGAAAAGCTGTATGAAATCTGTAAATACTTACTTTAATTAGATTTGCTCTGTTTGTCTCTTTTTTTTTTTTCTTTCCCTCCAGATAAATTTTACCTCAGTAATGAATGCTGTGATCTTCAATGCATAATTTATATTGACATTAATAATGATAGTTTAAGAATATTTTAAAGCCATTTTGAGAAAACATGACAATTTATGTTGATAACCTTGGTCCCAATAAATTTGAACAGATTTTAGAAGAGAGCTGTGACTATCAGTGGTGTGATGAAATAACCCACTTCTTTTCATTGTGGCAAGCATATTGGAGAGTTCATCTTATCATGAGCGGTACATACCAGGTGTCAAGTGACATGCCAGACACACAGCTTTGCTTCTGAATGACTCTTTCCAATTAGAAAGTAATGGCTTTAACGGGATCAACCAAGTAATCGGAGTCTGTCAGTTCTCCAGTGCCAGGAGGTGTATATTTGCAAATGTTATTTATTTATCTGCTTTTTAATGAGTTGCAAAATTGTTGGTAACCTTGAGTAAATTTGGGGGGTGGTGGAAATACTATGTGGAAATTGTGGGATTAATGGTTTAGCAGTTGGGATTAAAAATAGTCTCAGCAAATTACCCTGTTGATACTGAAGCCAGAATCTGTTAATGGGGTTACAAGCAGATTGGTTTATCGGTCATTTATTTTCTAGGTTGATTAGGGATTATAGGTTGCCATCACAAAAGTAAGCAGTGCAAAAGGCGAGGATTGCTAATACTTCACTTCGAAGTTTCATGCACTTATAAGGAGGGTGTCTGGAGCTCAAAAGTGGCTTCTAGATTGTGGGCAGCCTTTCCCCTCAGATTTTTACATTCTGAAGTAGACGTCTAAGGAGCCTAGGTATTGTAAAGGGGTGGTTTGGCTTGTTAAAAGTCTGAAAAATGGTACAAAACAATAATTGTGAAATTCATGCAGGCTGCTAAGAAAATTTAAAATGCCTGCTGCTGAGTTGCCTGCTGTTGTGTCTCCTGTTTCAGTGCAGAACCCAGGGCGTTTCTTGCTCACAACAATGTGTATGATGTGCAGTCTATGCAACAGACTGGAGGCTTTTGTGTGTCCTGTTCTAACCTGCACAAAAACTGTGTGTACCTCTGCATGACAAAATCCTTTAATTCCGACCTGTTTATTGCAGATCACACATTTGTCTCTGAGCTAGGGATAGAGTTGCAAACCAGGCCATCCCCTCTGAGTCCTCATAAAAGGATGACAGCCATGATGGAGCCCTTTAGATATTACTGTTATCTTCTGCTATCTAGCTTGGGAGATGCTGTGACTTTCACACTCTTTGCTACCTTGTCCTGATGTACAGCTTGAGATAACCTAGTGACATTTATTTGGCTTTTCAATACTTGCCAAATAAAATGCAATGAAATAGCAGGTGAGCATTTCTGCAACTTTTTAGCTGCATGTGGAGCACTGCACAGGACTGGTGGAGAGAGCCATAATTGTTTTTGTGTCCTTGGCTCTGACAGAAAATAAGGGGGAGAGCAAGAAGTTTAAGAAGAGAAATGCTGACTTCGTTTGTTAAAGGAGTGGAAGATACGAACTTAAAAGGAATCCTCTGGGGACTGGCTGGACTGGCAGGCTGGTGAAAGGGAAAGAAACAGGGACCTTGAGATGTAAGAGATCCTTACCCTTCTAAAGACTAGGTCTTCTTCTGTCCTTGCAGAAAGCTTGTCCGAGCTTCCTGTAGGTTCTGACACTGGTATCCGAGGATCAAGACTTGTATCACCAGGCTGGAGAGGAAGACAGATGGTTACCTGCTTAATGTGGCTCTTCCGTGAGTTTTGTGCTCCTGGGGGATGGGAGAGAGAGTCTAATGGACTTGATGAAGGATGAGCGGCCCAGGCTAGTGACAGGGTCAAGAAGTTTGTCTGAATTTTGGTTCAAGTCTTTTCTCCTGCAGTTTGGCTTGCAGACCAGAGCAGGTTAGTCTGGAGTGTGTAGGGAGCTGTCCTGCTGGCTCAGTGGGATTGGGAATGCTGTCCTCTGGGGTGGTACTTCCTCTGAACAGGAAAAAAAAACCCATTGCTTGGTACAGTCTGTGTCATCTGTGATCCACGTGGAAGAAGAGCACTCTCTTAAACTAAACTCTCTTCAATACGTAAGAAAAAGGCCAAGATGATCAGAGTTGAGAGTCTGACAGCTAAGAAGATGCTAGACGAGACAGATTTTTGTTTTCTTACACACCTGGTTTATTCTGCTTTATTCATTGTATTTTACAGTTTGAAGACGATAACAGTATTTGAAGGGCTTAAATCTCCATTTCTCATTCTAATATGCAAAATGAAGTTTTGAACTTGAATCTTCCCTTCCTTTAAAAAGAAAATATCTGTGTCAGTATAGCAGTATGTGAAGGTAGGAAAATAATTTAGCAGATGAGTAATAAAAATGCTCTTCACACAGTCCTCCCTACTTTTCCTCCCATGCTGTTAGGGTCTAATGGATTTTGACTAGCATAACTCATTTCTTGTGGAATCTTACGGCAGCTCTGTGAAGTCTGTTGAAGACCAGATAACCAGAACTACTCCTTGTGTAATTCCACCCACAAGTAAGATAATTACACCTTGTGTTTGGGATAGCGGAGCTGTGCCAGTATGAGCTGGTTCACTTGTAAAGATCTCTCAGCCGTTTCACGTCTGGCGTCAGCATCGGTCTCTTCGCTCAGAAGTGATGAAGAGCTGGTGCAAGCAGCAGGCACAGCAAAAGCTGGAGGAGAAGAAAATGGGGTGTGATGAGCTGAACACAGCCTTAAAGGAAAAAAGACAGTAACAAGATCATACAGCAATAAAGAGGAGAAAATGGATGTTTGGAGGAGCTGTGAGTGTCCAGGAAGACTGCTGAAGGTGGAGAACCACTTTCCCCTGTACCTAGGGGCACTGAGTTTCTGTAGGTGGGCATCTTTGTTTCATCAGAAATCACCATGGCAGGAATCTATAGTGACCTGCATTAAGGTAGTAAAAGAATCATTGCCTTTTGGTGATCCATTTCTTCATGAGTGGTGAGGCTAAGGTTGTGGCTGGAGCTCCATTGGTCATCTTGTCCCTGTACAGTGTTGCTGGATGTCGCTGTTTGGGATGCGTTAATGGGTTCTGACTGAGATTTGTTTTATTTCTTGTGGCACTGGTCTGCTGGGTGGTTGCTGCCATCCTGCAGCAGCACCAGAATGAGATGGGGTGTGTGCAGAGTTGTGTAGGAGCAGGATATGGGAGATACCTGGTGTTTTGTCTGGTGCCTAGCATGTGCAGTCCTGCTTCATCAAGGCTCTGGGAGAAATTAGCGTGGTGGTGGTTGTGGAGAGGAGATGTTAAACAGAAGGAGAAGAGGAGGTTGGTCAAGCACATGTGTTTGCATATGCATGGGGTAACTGAATTTTTCTTGTGTTGTTACTTGAAGGGACTTAAGACTTGGTTCTTCTGTACAAATCACCGTTTGTTGTAGACTTCTTTCCTGTCTCTTGTCCCCTAGGTGTACTTTGCTCTGCAGTGCCTTTTTCCTGGCTGTTGCACACTTCTGAACTTGAAGGTGGCAGAGACTTGGGATGAGTGGGTGGATGTGGCATGCTGAGCATGAGAGTTTTTGGAGGAGGAATATGAAGTGGAGCAGGTTTGTGTTCAGAATGAAAACAGGAGCGATCCAGGTGTTGCAAGGGGCCCGTGAGAAGGATGAAGCTATGCTGAAAAACCAGGCTGTTGGCGCAGAAGGGTTGGGAGGATGTCAGGCATGATGCTAACAGCCACCTGAGACTGATTAATTTTTAGCACTGGTAGCAAACTTCCTTAAGAAAGGAAACAAAGAAATTACTGTTAATAGAATTTGTTAGGACTAGCTGGGTTTGGGAAAGATGCATGTCAGCAAAAACAGCCATGAAAAAAGCACTTGGGAAGTCTGTTGTTCATCCCCTGTCTTTTTTGTGAATACTGTCATGAATCTGTCCTGAAAGCACATTTTCTAGACATGACTTTTACTGCTACAGCCTTAACTCTCATTACTTTTGCAAAGAATGTGCTGGGTATAATGTTTCTGCTCTCCTAAAAAGAAGTAGTAGCTTTATGTTTTTAGCATTATAAAGGAGATAAAATGAGGACTTGGAACGGTTCCCTTATCCAGGCTTCTGTAGCTCTGATCAGTTCCTTTTGCTAACAATCATCCTCTACATCAAACCACAACATGATGGTCAGGTAAAGGTGCGTGGAAACACTGCAGGCATCTGTTTTTATCTGACACAAAGTCAGCGGTTTAGGCTTACAGAAGATTATGATTTATCAAGAGAGTATAATTATAAGCTGTTGTTATATGGTGGCACCCAGTAGCAATGATGATCTGTTGCTGCTGTTCTGGGATGTGTACAAACACACAGTGAGAATAAGTCCCAGGACTTGATTGTATCTTGTCTGTGTACATGTGGTTGTAGGGATCCATTAAGGGGTCATTAAAGTTCTCCAAAGCATATCTGCTGTCAAATTAAGTGCTAATAAAAGACTGTTAATTATCACAGTCCTCTTCACAATAATATGTTATTAGAATTGAATTTACTGTGCATTTTACTGCAGTGGGGGGAAGCCAACTTTGGCGTTTGATCCTCACCTGGCATTTGAATGTGTATGCATAATACGAGGCAAAATTTTGCCACAATCTTCCTGGTACTGAAGGCTGCCTGCGTGGTGGTCCTATGGAAGTGCCCTCTGCTCTCCTCCAAACTTGGCTGGTTTCTGTGCAGGGACTGGTCCTGCCCCAGGCTTGGAGGAAAACAGCACCATGGAGCTCTGGTTCTGCATCACTCCATGGGTGCCTAGAAATGTGGTCAATGCCAGAGTCCCTGGGTCGTTCCAGAAATTAGCCTGCCAGCTACCTGGAAAAACTAGGATGGTTCATTAGCCATTCTCTTTGTGTCCATTACAGAGGGGTAGTACTGAAAAGTCACTCATGCCATATAGCATGGGTATAATCACATGAGTACAGCTTTTTTCCCTGGGGAAAAGTATTGTGTATAGACTTCTCTTTCACTGCAAAGATACTTTCCTTTTGCAAACAGCAGCAGCAACTTTTTTGTTTTTTCTTAGTAAGAGCTGTGTGGCATAGTAAATATGCACAGATATAAAGCTTGCTTTTATGTATTTTCTGAGCAGTGCAGATGGAAGTGAAGTAATGCCACATGCCGTGGACGTGTAAATGGCATTGTAGTTTCTTCTAGACAGTGGTCAGAAAATGATACAAATTCCATTACTTTAGGACATTGCATCAACTTGACCCCAGAGAGTAAACCTTGCTCAGTTACTGTTCATTTTGGTGGTGTTTCTGCAGTTACTTTGGTCATGTTAGTTTAAATTTACATCAGCATACATTAGGCTAGAGCTTGGCATTAGGTGTGCTGAATATGCACTGTGGCATAGAAAGTGGAGCAGGATGACAGGGAACTGGGCTGGCAGAAGGAGGTGTGCTCATGGTGTCTATTTTGTTCCTCTGAATACTTTATTTCAGCCCTGTACTCCCTGAGTCATGTTAATCCTGGTATCGGTAGGTACCGCCTATGCCCAGGTTATTCCTTCCTTGAGGTCATGGCATAGGGTCATTTATCTCACTTTCTGACTGCTTTTCTCTGTAAGCCATACTGCTTTGTAGGTCAATGATGAATTCATGGCTTTCAGGGAGTCATGTCTGCTCATGTGCATGTGCACACACACATACACACACACACGCCCCACTACAAAATAGCAACTTCAAAGCCCTCACTGGGTAATCTTTACTGACATCAGTGAGCACTTGTTACTCATCTGAGGAGTCTTGCTGACTTGAGAGGCACTTTCTCGTGAGTAGGAGTTTGCCAGTGTTAGCAATGGTGGCCCAGCTTGGCCCCATAGGGTGATCGTATGACTCAGGTACCCTAAGCTTAGCATTGCCTGGGCAAGGGCACATACACACACATGCACAAAGGAAAAAAAAAAAAAGAAAAAAGGTGTTGGTGTTACCAGGCCAGGATTTGAAAAATAAGAAATTATTGGTTTCATGTCCGTTCTTGGTGCTGTTTCAAGTCAAGCAAACAGAATACCTGCAGCCTTGTAGGTGCAAGTGCCTCCTTGGCTGCACATAATGATGTGGAAGACTTTGTGTTTATGACAGTGCAACGTGATGTGCGTCTGTCCCCTTGCTTCCTTCGTGACATTATGGGCTGGATTCTCCTCAACTCTATGCCATTTCCACCTGCTGATCAGTTCTGGGGTGTAGGCCGGGCCAGTTTGGTTCTCCGTTTATACAGGACATAGACCTGCATGCTCTGAATATATGTGTTTAAACAAGAGGTCAGTTGTTAACAGAAAATGGTAAATGCCTTGCTGGGTAATGGGAAAATGAAGGCAGTATTGTCATGATTATGGTTTTAGAAACAGAGATTGTTTTCTGTAGTTCCTCAAGTATGACAGAAGACACCTAGCTAAGTATTGTTAAAAAAAGGTGCTTGCTAGAATAGTAGTATATGTTTGATGAGCTTAATGCCAAAGATAGCAATGCAATTTAATAGAGTGACTTCATAATCCTATAGTCATTCAGTATTTCTGCTTCTTTTACCTTGGTAAAGAGCAGATTTAATTTTTTTTTCCCTTCTCCTATTTCCAGTTTTGTGGAAGTAGGTTATTTGTAGTTCTCTACAGTTTTGAGGTTATACATTAGCAAGCATCATATTATTAACCCTTGCAATTTAGTGTTGATTTTTTGTAGTATAAACATAGTATATGCCTATACATGTGGAAACAAAAGTCAGAAATTTATTTTAAAGCTTTAAAGGTGGATATGTGGTGTTGGCAAGAAGCAGAGTGTACCCTAAGGCATCCTTACATTGCCAGTTGGGATTTAAGCTTTTATACTAGTAAATTTTATTGTCTAGGTTAAAAGCCAAATTCATTCAACCAAATTAATCTCTGGATCTTTTCCAGTGTGGCAGAGTTTAACCAGGGACAAGCGTAGCTGTTTGGTTAAACATTAAAAGATGCTGTTGATTTGATAGTTTTTTAACTAATATTAGAGTGAGCTCAAAATGAAAAGAAGTTTTGAAGTTTTTGCATGGGGATGCCATGCTGCCAATAATAAAATGGATCTTTATTTGTTTGTTTATTTATTTAATCAACATGCTTGCCATGAGTACAAAGCTTGTAATTTAACTCTCCTCCTACAGGGTCCAGCAGGCTGATCCCTGTAGGCAGATGCTGGTGGCCACTTGGAAGTCTATTGAACTGACTGCAAAGATTTGATCATGTGGGTCAGTCTGTATAATTTGGGGTTTAGTTTCAGAGACAGTGATTCACTGTTGCCTGATTTTGGAGCTCAAATAATTGCTTGCTATCCGTGCTGCTTTTGAAGTGTTCTTAACTAGGGTGTAAAAGCAGGTAGTTTATGTTAAGTGGCAAGAGAAACAGTTTGCCTGCTGCATGAAACCACTGTATTTGTATATTGGTGTAATGTGTGTAATCCATCCATAAGTTTATGCATTCAGTGTCCTCCCGGAAGTGTCAAGAGTTCCGCAGTGCCCCCGAGCACTAGATTTAGCATTTGATGCTCAGATGTAGTTTTCAGATCTATAAAGTGTCTGCATCCTTACAGCTCCCCACTGGCTGTGTTTTTGAAGACGTCGAGGTGCTTGGTTCTCCTCCCAAGTCAGCTGTGATTTATGCTCAATCAGAGAGGACTGAGGCAGCCCACTGAAGTTACCCTAAGGGAAGCTTTCATCATCAGGATGATTAAAAAGCCTCATTGGGCATATGATGCAATACCAGTGTGCAGGATAGCCCTCCTGCAGGTCAAGGGCTCAGGCCCCAGCTGATGCTTCTGCCCAGGTACCTTAAGGATGGCAGAACCACAGGTGCAAAGTCAGGAGAAGAAGGAGCAGGCAGGAATGGTTGTTCCTGTGCATTTTTCTCCAAGCAGTGAGGGGAATGGGAAAGAAGGTTTAGGAAAGCTGAATTACCAACTTGCATAAATGAAAAACAGCTTAAGAAATGCAGTGCTGACATAGCATAGGTGAGATCTTGTTGCCCGGTTGCTCCACATGCCCCGTTGTGGCAGCTGGGGCGGTTGAGCAGGGTAGTACGTATCTGCTCCCCTCTGCAAGTTTTCATGTTGCAACTCCTGTATGGATGTCTTCTGGCCGAAAACTTCTCTCAGGCATCACTTTAGGAAGCATGTTTTGACACTGCCATCTTGCATATGTGCTTAGAAGGAGTCACTGCAGGTGTCACTGCAAAGACAACTCTTCTCTCGTGTGTGGTTGAAAGGTTGCAAAGCAAAGAAGTCAGTGAGAATTACTTTGTTTTATTTGAAGAAACCAAACCCTAACTCTTACTCGTTAAAACTGCATAAATGTTACAAAAATGTGTATCGTCATTGAATATATCTGGGAGGAGGTGATTAGTTTTAATATGAAACACTGGGTTTGGAATGCTCCAGATCAAGGGCATGGTATTGCAAGTATAACATGATTTGGGTAAACCAAAACGGTATTTTAACATTTTGTTTTGTGTTTTGTTTGTTTCTTGTTTTTTTGTTTGGGTTTTTAAAATTATTTGAAACACATCAGTATATGCACTTGGGCCCTTCACTGGGACCTGTTTGTGGAGAGGTGACCTTAACAAGACATCCTGGCCCGGGTGGGTTCCAGCCTACTGTCCTTCCTTCAGCGGAAAGGTTTGGTATGGAGTGGCTGATTCAGTATTGAGAGGTATGGTTTTTTGGGTCTCTTTTTGGATTTAATCCATGTGCTTTATTGCCTTTTTTTTTTTTTTTTGTGGTGGTGACACTGACATTTGTGAAAACCAGCTCTGCTGAGAAACATCATTAACACACTAGATGTCCTGTGTCACTTTGCCAGGGTGAGGAGGAAGGGATTTGGTTGGGATGTAGCAATTGGCAAGTATACTAAAGTGTGGTAAGACCAACTGGATGCAGTCACTGGGGTGCAGTCAGATTTGATTGTCCTGTGCTTAGTTACTCTTCCTGTGGTTACTGACAGGTGAGGCATCCTGCAGAGTAGCAGGCATCTTCATGTTTGAGCTAGGTCATACAGTAGCTGATCTTACAGATTTAATAATCTGGAGTGGTTTTGCAGCATAACAAAAAGAGTTTGCACCCTACTTCAGATTAATGAGATCTGTCTCTTAAAGCAGGGGTTTTAAGATGTAATTACTCTGTATTTATATAACAATCACTTATTGTGGTGGGAGGTAGCTTATATAAACTTTTCTTTAGGATTGTTTTTGTTACTGTGAATGAAAAGTCAGTTGAGTTTTCTTCTTTTTTAAATAAAATTTGAAGGTAAAATCAAGCTATTTTTCCCCGCTGTGCATAGGATGTAACCCTCACAGTGGTACAAATTGCAACGAAGGTGTTACTGCTTTATGTTGATTCAACAACATGGAAGTTCTGCCATGTGCTGTATGGGTGTCTTCTTCTTTCAAGCCCAGTGGGCCAGACTTCTTGAGTAGCCAAATCTCATAAGAAAAAGCTCCTGTCTCTTGTGGCATGGTGTCTCTCGTAGTGGCCATGCAATGGAGGGTAGAGCCCTGGTGGAGGGGTAGGGATGGAAAAGGTGGAGACCTGAGGGCAGGACTATAGCCTGGAGGTGTTGGCTCACCTCCATGGAATCATTGTGACATTTTTGTTTGAGTTGGGGTGTGCTTTGAAGTCCTCCAATGGAAAGCCTGCCTCCTCGCCCCTGTCTTAGCTTTCAGGTGGGTAGATTTTTCTACCTACACTTTACCAGAAGTGTAGGTTTAGCTGCCTGTACTTTACAAGAACAAAATGTTTCCTGTGGCAAACAGAAATTGCATGCAGAAACCCATGTTTGATTTCTCAATTCTAAGTCTCTCTGTTCTTACAAAAGAATAGGTTTGATGAACTTCTCTTTGTTCCACTTGTTAAGTTTTAAAGGAAAAGATTCAAATTGTGCTATTCAAGACCATGTAAAGTATTTAAGTTGTTGTCTTGTCCAACAGAGAAGACCTGGGGGAGTTGGGAGGTGGAAAGGAAGAGAAAACAATACCTGTTCAATTAAAAATGCTGGTGCAGATTAAGGAACCTGTATCATTTTTATGCCAAAACTCAAACAGCAGTTTCAGTTCAACTGTTGACTGACACAATCATTGCCCCTGTTGCAGCATCTGAGTAACTGTGAGGAAATACCTGAGTATCTCCTGGTTGCTGATGGTATCTTGGTGACTTCGTGCAGTGAGGTATGTTTTCTGCCCCTGGTGCCTGAACACATGCTGCTGCCTGGGCTTTCTTCCATCCACAGTGGACAGGAATGAGCACCAAGCTTCATCTCTGTGCTGTTGCCTATCCTTGACTAAAACTGTTGTTGCCTCTCTTGGTGCATGGAAGCACATTCTTGGATGTTGTGCTTCTCTGTTAGGAGTGAAGGCCGCCCTCTTGAGCTTGGGCTTACGAAAATTGCTACCTTAGTGGTTTTTATGGGGTTTCCTTCTTCTGCTTCTGTTTGTTTTTCAGTAATTGAAACTTGCTGCTGTTCGAAATTTGCACGTGAAATTTTAATTGCTAAATAAAACTTTAGTTATTCATATAAATTATGAGGAAACCAGTTAACAGCTTTGTGTTTCTTACTGTTCTGGTTATGCCTACTAGGAAACTTTAAGGAAATATATGAAGCTGTCAAGGTTGCAAAAGCAAGAGTCTTGTTCTTGAAGAGAAGAGACTTGGATAGCTCATAAAATCGCAGCCTTTGGGTGCTGCGCAGAAGTAAATTGAAGTCATTATGACATTATGGCAGAGAGCATCTGATCTGCCAAACTGTCAGTGTTTGATGGACGTGGTATCTACTGACATGATGTTGCATGAGTGCCAGCCAGTTTCTCTTTCTGTCAGCACAGTGTTGATACTGCCAAGTGCCTGTTACTCCCTCGAACTACTGCACGTGTAGAAAAAGCTGCTGATCAATACTATAAAAGGGCAGTTTATGTTTGGTGATTATCAAATGCATATTGATCTGTTTTTCGGTTATGGGTGTGTAATGTTAGGAAATCAGTGATTGAGACGATTGAAGTATTGGTAACAGATAATTTCTCTAAATTACAACATAAACATTTGCAACACTTAATAACTTGCCAGATATAAATAGTTTCCTGACAGCTTTCCAGCATCAGTTTCATGTGGGAGCTGAGTCACTAATACCCTAAAGTTTACGAGGAAAAAAATCAATGGAAGTATCAGGAAGTGACTTTTTTTTTTTTAATAGTATGTTTGGTGTGCTTTTGTTTGTTTGTTTGTTTAACATAGCACAAAGTGAGCATCCCAAAGAAGTGATTTTACCACCCTGCTATGACTAAATGCCTCCAAAATGAGTCTGGAAGCAGGTTCTGAAAGTGGAGATGCAGCAGAAACAAAGGTGAAAGTTGAAAGAGCAAATACTGATGTTATGCAAGATAGCAGATGAGAAATGATTCAATAATGGTTACAAGCATTCATACAAGGAAGGAAAACCCCCCCAGATTCCCACTTAACAATATTGATTCCACACTTGAAAAATGAAGTGCAGTTTATTGCATTCAAGTTGTAGAGAATGCTCTCCGCACATCCAGGGAGAGGTACGACAGGAAGGTTTTTGCTATGTGCTTAGACAACAAAGTAATACAGGAAGGATTAAAGGACTTCTCAGGTGAAGTCATTCTCTATTTAATGCTTATTGAGAAAGCACTACCATCTTCTAGTCTTGGCTGAATATATTTTGGAGGGTTAAGGATATTTCTGCCACTGTATGTGTGACTGTTGAAAAGAAGATCAAAGCTCCAGTCTTTTATTGGCATTCTCTCATAGCAAGGGTGTGTGCTTTGTATTTTACTGTGTCATAATTTCTAGGGGGTTGTTTTTGTTTGTTTTTTTTCTTGTTTTTGTGTGTTTGATGGTTTGTCATCTCTAGTACAATGCACAAATTAGTTATTCAGGTAAAAACTGTAAAATCTGGATGACCTAATTATAGATTTCTTAATTTGCACTCCTGTGTCTTGGTATTAAGTATTCCCTTACTCAGAAGAGCTCAGTACTTGGAAATCCCATTGCAGTCAACGGAAAATGCAATAATAAGCACTTTGGAAAGCAAGCTTTCCTTGTTAGGCACTTAAGCATGATGGTTTGTACAGATACCCGAGACATGAAAATTCTTTACTTAAATTAGGAACCTAGTTAGTATCTCCAGAGCCAATTAAGTGTTTGAAAAATACTTGCACATCATTTGGGAAATTTCAGGTTTAGTTTTAAATAATTCTGAATGTTGTAGGTATTTTTGCTTAGAGCAGATGACTAGAATTTGATTGTGTATTTTAAGTAGTGTCTTTTTGGAAGAAATGTTCAAGTTTCACAGTGGAATCTCTGATTTAGTTTTTTGTTAAATCTACCATGTCATGATTCTACTCACACTTAAAAGGTATGAGTAGTTTTGAAAATAAGAGTAGCCCCACTGGATTTAAGCAGATTATTTATGTGTGTGAAGTTACTCAGTTGCATAAGTGTTTGCAGAACTGGGACTTGTGTAAAGGTTCAGTTAATGGCTTAAATTTCTTTTTCTTCCATTCTTAGTAACTTTATTTTTAAGATGTCTGAAAAGCCTGTATTTACAGCACAGCTCACTCACTGCATTTGGTTTCAGAAAGGAAAATCATTTTAGGTCATCTTCTCTTCATGTAGAAGGAAAAAAATTGATGTGGAAATAGAACGGATTTTGGATTCATGCATGTTTCATCAGTGATACAATGGATTCATTCATAAACCTTTAGTAGGATGTATTTTGATATTTTTCCTTTCATTGTAAAACATAGGTGCAAGTTTTCCCGGAGAATTAACAACACAAAAGCCTTAATTTAGAGTTATAATTAGAAAATGATGACTTTACCATTCACAGCAGTTTAATGGTTTTATGTGGAATGAGAACATGGATGAGGCTTTCTCGAATGCAGGCCACTTTAGGACACCGTGAATAATGTGCAACAGATAATTTTGTTCAAGCAATATACAACAAAATATGGAAATGCTAAGACTACATGTTTTAGGAAAGCGTATTCATAAATGATCAGTTTTTTAAAATACATCCTGAAATAGTTTCATACACTATGGGCATGCTGTGAAGCTCAGGATGTCCTAGATTTCCTCAGACAATATAAAATACTTCTTGTTATTAAATTTCAAGCAGGATTCACTATGTGTCCTTTTTTGTAGTTGTTCTGGGTAATACCTGAAAGTTTGATGGTTTCAGACAGTTTTTAGTTTGCTCTGCGGACAAATTGGGGCATTTTCAAAGTAGCGGTTAAAGCATACTTAACCCCCATGGACTAAAGGGTAGACCAAAAAGTACTTCCCTCAAAAACACACACTATAATCTCCCTCCCTCTGTCTTTCCCCACTTTCCTCCTATATGTAAGAGATTTTTTTTTTTCTTTTCTAGCTCTGCATTCTTGAGTACTTATCACCAAATTATCTGGTTAACTCTTGTATAAAAACCCAATGAGGAGACTTACAAAAAGCATAGCTGAAGTTTTCAAAGGAACCTTCATAACAGCATTTCTAAGGCTCTTCAGCTACTTTGAAAATTTCAGTTCATGTCTCTCTCCCTGTCTGCTTGTATTGACCATCTCTGCGTGTGCAAGTATATAGAATGTAGTGTATGGTAAAACTGGCTAAACATCTGTTTCAAATTAAATGTAGTCATTGACAAAAGATTGCTTTAGGCTCAGGTTATTTCACCAATATTCTACATTGAACTTCTATTCAAACCCAGTATTGCCTATTCACAGTCTGAGGAGTTGGAGCGAGGCTTGAGTGAAAAGAAATGTCTTCATGTGGCTGGGTGCCAGAATGAGGTGACCTCTCAAAGACATTTGACCTGTGGAACTCACTATGCCAAGATATTATCAGAGTAAAACATTACAGCTCAGGCTAACTAATGGAGAGGTTATGACATATGACTTTTGGCATAAGAGGGCTACTCAAAACATGAAGTCAGGAAGACACATTTTCAAAGAAGGATGCTCTTGCCTACTTCTAAATCACTTTGTGCCCTCTGAAGTTGGGGTACTGGTCTCATCTCTTACTGCTTTTCTTAAGATGAAGGATGGCTGTGGTTTTAGAAAAAGTGGTTTTTTTCATCTGAACCACTGCTATAGTGGCTCAGATTTTAAGGATATATCCTCATGATTGTGCATGCTCTGTTATTTTGATACCAAATATGAACAGTGTGTGTCGCAAAAGGGAATTTATTATGATAAAATTGATTTTTAAAGAAGTGCAACAGTTAAGCTTAGTCAGCCTTAGTAAAGCCACAAAATTCTTGCAATGTCACTGAAACGACACTAAATTGTATGACAAGGAATGGTGACCTGGCAGCACTTGAGAATTTTTGTACAAGAGGTTCCAGTTCATGTTAGAAGCCAACACTGTAGTATTAGGAAAGCAACACACTACTGTGGTCTGCAATTTACGTATTATGTGCTTCACTGAAGATTAGCTTTATTAAACCAGCCACTGCTTGCAGATCTGCTTCAGCAAGACCAAATCTGAGGCTTTTTAAATTTTTTTTTTCTTTCCCTCAATGATGAAACAAGCAGAAGCAGACAGACTTACTGCATGTTGCTTCTCCATTCATGGAAAAGATGAATTCAGAACTATTAAGACAGTTTCCTGTTTAAATTGCTGGATTTTTTTGTTGCCCAGAACTGGAATTCAAATGAAGCAAGAACCAACTATTTCTCTCTGACCTTGACACATGTTTGCTTTTCTTGGCCAGCTGGAAAAATGTTAGAGCAAACTTCATGGAAAGACACTAAGAGAATAATTAAAACCTTACATGTAGTTTTTCAGCTGTTGGTTATGTTTCTTTAGAGAATTGATTCAAATAATTATAGACAAAAATAATTGTAACACTAGCAGAAAATCTGCCTGTGGATTCTAGAGTTGAAGGGTGAAGAACTGTGATTTTGTGCACATTTTATGGTTGATTTTTGATTATTGTGGTGACTCTCCCTGGAAAGATTTTATTGTGCTGACTGAATGTGACCAACTTTTGACTTCAGCCTTTGTTTTGTAAGGTACTTGAAATGAGGAGCGCCTTTGGTGCTCAGCAGCTGCATTTCTTTCTTTAGTGCTTTCATCAGTGCAGAACAAAAACAATAATGTGGAGATAACTCAATTATAAAATGCATAGATGTTGTTTCACTTACTTGCTCAATAGGCCAGAGACTTGGGAATATGAACCAGTGAAGCAATAAGCATTCTTCTAATAAGGATGCATTTACAAATGAAATAGCTTTTAAATTTGGTATTTCTGTGCTGTGCTAAAGATATGTTGTGTTTTTATGCCTTGGAGTTTAGTATGTTCATGTCAGGGGGTTATTGGAGTAGTTTAAATATTTTTGGGTTGCATATCCCTTTTAAGGAAATGCAACATGATACAAGGTGTTGCACTTTTGGGTTATTTGATGTATATGGAAAAATACATCTCCGTTTTGTGAAAAATACCACTCTAATAATATCAGTACAAAATGTGGGTCTTTTCTCTGAGCCCCACGCTGTGCAGTTGAAACTAAGCTGGGCTATGAATTGCTCTTTTTTGCAATACAAGCACAAGCTCCATATTGGCATAGCTCACCCCTGTAATTAGCTGCTGCCGCACAGGCGTGGTGGCCAAGGGTACAAACTATTGCAAGCACATCTCTGGATCTGCATGTGTTGTTTTCATTTACAATGTTAATGTAGATGACAAACATTACGAATATAGGGTAATTAAAGTGTACATCTATAACTTTCTGACATCTCTGCAGTTTGTTTTATTTTTGTCTGCAGGAAGCATTATGAACTCTGAAAAAGCTGTAAAGAGAGGTTAATGGAAGTTACTTAAAAGAATGTGAGATTTAAATGTGAAAGCCTGTAAAATTAATGCTCTTTCTCTTATTTAGATATTAACATATATTTCATGATTTCTAAATTACTTTGGTCAAGGGCTTATATAGATTCTGGGTTAGGAGAAAAACTTCAGAATAAATGTTGGGATGAAGGTTGATAACAGATGAGTCCAACTCTTTTTAATGATTTAAAGTTGTTATTCATTTAAGTTAGACCTTGCTGCACTGGTACACATCTGGTCATTACTTTCTTTTGGCAGGATTTCCCTAACAGTTTGCCTGCATTAACAGCTACGAAGTGAGTCTTTGAAAATAATTAAAATTTTATTTGATGGTATTTGTAATACGATGGCTGTATTGTTGCTGGAAAGTGAAATCAAATGCTTGTTAGCCACAACATTTCTACAGATGAGCTTTACTGTTTCAAACAGAGAAACTATTGGTTTTACAGTGAAAGGTGTGAAGTTTGGTATGTGTGCCAATACACTGATAATGTCCTCTCTTCATGGTAGCATATCCTTCACTCAGAAAATCTGTACTGAATGCACTTTAAATCTTACTGACATCCTTGTGTATGTCACGGTTTAAGATGTAAAAACTCCCCATCATTAGTTACCAAAGTTTATTAATTTGATTTTTGTTCCTTCCCTTTGGATGCAAGATAATTGGTGTGAGTTGGTCATTCGATGGAGGCACAAGGAGGCTGTCTCTGAAGCCTCTTGTAGGCAGCCGTGGCAGTGTCAGGTTTGTAGTAAAGGAGGTGTCTGTGTTCCTGGCAGCCTGCATGGTGGGAAGTAGTGACATGCAAACAGAGCAGGTAGCAGAGTGGGAGATGTGTGTGCTTTTAGAGCTTTATTTTATTTATTTATTTTTTTATTTTATTTTATTTTGTTCCAGGGAATCTGCACTATTTGCCTTCCCAGTTTGAAAGTTGTGTTGTCAGGTCTTTTGGAGACTGTTGACATCTCACATATGTTCATAAAAAGGTGGGGAAGGGAGTCCTCTTTACCTTGCCAAGGCGTGTTTCTGCTGCTGTGCCAGAGGTGGTGGCTGTGCTCTGGGTGGCTGCAGCGCCAGCTGTTTTGCAACTTGCCGTGGAAGATAAGCCTTGCCCTGAAATTCTGCGGCCACATAAAAGCGACTCCCCACCCTTCGACTGGAGGTGGCTGGGCTGTAACATCTGAATGTGGGGAGGCCTTCTCCCTTTTCTTGTACAGCAGCAGATGGCTTTGGATTCGTCACTAATAGTCATGGGAACAATAAGAGGGTCTGAACTGGGTCAGGCTGAAGATTCATGTGCCCCATCCCTTATCTTTTCTCTGACAGTGCTTGGTGGCAGCTGCTTGGGGAAGGAGCATCAGAAGCCTCTTGGGGTGCTCTCGCAGTTTGACCCGTTTGCAGTTCAGTGACTAAGCTAGAGGTCATATCTGAGTCTTCTTGGTTTCTTAGCCTGGATGGGCTTTTCTTACTGGAATTTGTCCATTTGCAAATACTAAGCTTTATGTGAATTGGCTAGATAGTGGTGAGGTGCTAGGTAAATGGGGAACTTTCTTAAAATTTTGGATGCCTTGGTTTCCAGCTAATGTACATCCTGTAGGCTCAGGCAGGGTTTAAAAAGAATTCCACTGCAAAAGGAAATAATTCTAAATGTGTAAGAAAGATAAAGGTCAGCCTTGCAGTTTAAAACAAAAACTGAAGGGCTGGTGTCTCCCTTCTTGTATAGGTATAAGTGTGCAGTGGTTGCTAAAGTCGTCACAGTAAATCAGGAGGGACACCTGTCTGGCTTAGGTTAGAATTTGACCCATGGTTTGTAACCGAAGCCTTGAGTGGGTCTGAACTTCTAATATGCTGGCAGTCTTTCTACAAGTCCCAAGATGAGAGAAACTTGTTGATTAAATGACCTGTATCCAACTGCCATAATGAGGTTCCCAAAAAGCAGTTGACCCATGCAAGAGGTATCATGATGACCAATGACAGGGCTCATTGGTGGCCAGACTCCACTTCAGAGGCTGGACCAGCCTCAGTTGGTCCAGCCATGTAGAGGGCAGCATGAGGAAGCATCTAGGTAACAGTGTGAGACCAGTCTTCGTTCCTTTGGTTTGTTATCTGAAGCATATGCGGGAATGTTGTCTTCCTAAGTTCCAGGCTGATAATATGCTAGAGAATAAGTGGTGAAACAGAGGCTATTCTGGACCTTATTTTCCAGCATTATTGCTGTATCTCAGAGGGTTGGTCTGTTGACTTCTCCTTTATGGGATACCTCTTAATTTGGATTGAAACAACCTCTTAGTGGTTTCAGTGTTAGCAGATGCTGCAACTGCCTTTAGCTGTACCCAGGACAGACGCAGTTTTGCAGGTGGAAAACCCAGTGAGACATAGCGGGGTTTGTCACCTCCTTCAGAGCTGTCTTATCTTACAAAGGTATCATCAACATCTATTGTACTTATATTCAGGGTTGTACTAGAAACACTCTGGCAGATCTTTTACCTAATTTTTTGATTACCTGTACATCCTGTGGAGTAAGTAGAGACTATGCATGCTCTGTAAATTGGACCATCCATCCACCAATGCGGAGGGATTGTTCTGTCCCCCTGCATTAGATGTTTATAGGTGAGCTGGTGTAACCTTCTGAGGAGTATTTTATGAGTGAAGCAGCAGAGCAAAGGAATACCACATCTATTTGCTTCAGTTATGATGTTCCCACTTAAAATTTGTCAGTGGAGAAGGTAGGGATCATTTCCTAAAGCCCCTTTTTCTGCAGTCCAGGTTCTAAAAGAGAAGATGTAAGCCTGTGAAAACAGAAAGTTCCTTGACTTCGTGGTTGTTGGAAGAAGCTTGAGATATGACTGAGTGTACTGTAAAAGCTCAAAAGACAAATAAGAGAATCCACAGCCAAGATACAGTCAAAAACCTCTCCTAAGTCGATGGATGTACCATGATATTTGAGTACTTGACCCATGAGGTTTAGTGCTCTGAGTTGGCAGTACTATAATAACCATTTCAATTGTGCTTTCTGTGCAGGTTTTATCCATACCTGGTTTTGGATATTGTATTTAATTAACACCTTGATTTTATATGTTAATTGAATGAATCACATTTGAATTAATCAAGTTCAGGAGATTCTTGAAAGCCTGTCAAAAAAGAAATGACAGAATGAGGAACAATACTTCTAGTTGTAAACCTGTATTTTCAGAATCATGGTATTGAAAGGAGTTGTCCTGCTTGAATACAAACCTGATACAAGGGTTTAAGGAAAAAGTTTCCTTATGTTTACAAAACACTTGATTATAGATAAGGTGGTGTACTTTTGACCCCATACATGGTAGTAATAATGTGTGTGTTTTTCTTTCAAGATTGTGGGTTTTTACTGCTGGTGAAATTGAGGCTGTTTTTTTCTTACATATATATGGCAGAATTTTTCTTGTGAGAAAATCATCTCTTCAGATTATAAACAGTAGCTTTGATAAATGTACCCATTACTTAAGGAAGTGAATACAGGTGTGCTTATCTAAACCTGTTTAAAAAAAACCAAAATCCCAAATCCTCTGAAGTATTAGCAAACGTTGTAGCTGACTGTTGTAAACCTGCCAAAATTAGATTACACCTGCCTAAAAATGTGCTTTTAGTCAGGCATTTTCTACAACTTATGTTTGCTATTTCTACTGAAATACAAACCTCCCTGGTGTGGATTGGTTCTTTTTATTTGTATGCTCTTTGTTTAGTGCTGCAAGTAGCATAGCCATTGAGTACTAAAGGTAATACATAGTTACAAATGGTTTGTTTTGGTAGTAAGAAGTGTCAGGTAACTGTAGTCTAGCAGTCGTTTATATATAGAGCAAGTATAATACTGTGCTGTTACATCATGATTATTTAGCACTGTCTATGGTGTAGAAATGTATTAAATAGGGAGTAAATGAGTAATAAATGGGTGAGATGCAGAGAAGTGAAAGTGATGGTAAAGATGGATAACCTGAAATAGGAGAACAGTCTTTATGTATGTGGCCAAGACAAATGGCATTTGTGTGTTAGGAATAGCATCACAAACATCCCATAATGAACCAGCCACGCTGTAATCCATGCTTATTTGTTGTGTAACAGGTTTAAGGATTTAGTGGTGTGGCTCAAATTCTGCTTTTGGAGTTAAAAGAGTCACAGTTATGTTGTGCATCTCTGGTGGAAAATCTGCTCACTTCAGCATTGCCCTGAGGGGTGAAGGAGTGTATTTCTATTTGCAGAATGGTAAAATGTTTGATATAAAGCACCATGCCCATGCTGGAGGAAAGTGAGTTTGAAAAGCTTTCAAATCATACCTACAGTCCCAGGTGTAGAAAGAGACTAACTCCCGTAAGAAGAATATGTCACTGAAGTGAGCATCACCTCTAAGGATCTTACCCTTTAATTTCATGTTCTGCATAGCCTAATTTTTTTCCAGTTGCTTGTGAAGAGATGGAGAGAGAAGTGCAGCACTTGGATTCTATTTGTCATTGCTTTTTGTTTGTTATTAAATGTAAATGCATAACATTGGCTGGAAATGTATGTTTCAGAAAGGCAGACAGGCTAGAGGTTAGTGATGTGATTTATGCCTTGTTAGCTTCTTACTAGCTTAGCTTTACCATTTATTTGATGGTGCTTTTGGTTAACTTAAGAGATGAACTCTGGGTAGGCAGAAGAGGGGATTAGTTTACTTTCGGAGCTCATGGGAAAGAAGCTATTTCTCAACTGCTGTCTGTACCTCTGATGAAAAGAGGGACTTTGACTCTTTGAAAAGGTGAATCTTGACTTTATAATGATAATTTGCTCTTAGAAATTATTTGAAGTTGGAACATTTGGCACTGTATAAAAGTACATAAAAGAGCACGTATAAAAGATCTCAAGTTCCTGCCTTGAGGAATATACATACCAATTAGAACATAGCAATATATAGTACACATATTATGTATTAGGGGCAAGGAACTATACAAAAGTGAGTGATGGATTTAATTTTGGAAAATAATTTTGAGTCATTTTTGGAAAATACGCTTTTAAGAATGAATGAAAATATAATGAAAAACCAGTTCTAAATACAGTGTCAGAACACAAGCTCGTAAGTGGGAAACCGATATAAAAGATGTATTAGGGAGGGTGAGTCACTGCCCACACAAAAGAGAGTAGGGTGGAACTGTGTAGGTCCTTGAAGAATGGCGCTTGAACGTAACGTGAGGCATGGGGCGTAGGGTGTTGGCATCCTTTGATTTTTGGGAGAGCAGAAGACAGAGGGGGATAGAGATGGTGGATAGAGATGATTCTATTGTAACTGAGGATATAAAAGCTTGAAAAGTGGGCATCTTCTGTGGAAGAGGACAGAAGGGGCAAGGAGACGGCATGTGAGTGTGTTGGAATGTCCTGGCAGACAACAAGCCAGTGAGCAGGGACTGAACTAATGAGGGAGAGCCCAAATGGAAGAATTAGTCATGAAGAGCCCAAACAGGTTTGGGAAAGAGAAGAAAGTGAAAGTGCTCCTGGAAGAGGCAGAAGTGTTGGGGACAACTGAGAAAGGGCTGGAGGGCAGGCAGACAGATGGGGAAGAGTGGGGAAAAGTCATGGCCTTTAAACTACATCTGCGGGATGGCAGTGGCTGGGAAGGGAGCGTGAGCCTGGCATCTGGCCTCAGGTGATCCAGAAGGAATCTGACAGGCAGGCAGTGTGTGTGGACAGCTGGGGCTGGGAGGCATGGTGGTGACGGAGGTGGGGTGGAGCCAGGTCAGAGAGCAGCAGTAAGAAGGTCAGTGCCACAGAAGTGGTGTGGGGGCGGGTGGGATGGACAGGGACGTGGGCTGCGGTGGAAGGTGCAGCGACACGTGCAGTGATGGTGGCGTGTTGAGTTCTCTGTTGTGAAGGGTGGTGAGGTGGGTGTTGGTGGGTGCATGTGGTACATACACTCATTTCTTTGAAAGCAGTAATAAAGTCTAACTAATATTTTGTGGTGCAAACAGATTGGTGTTCTTGGTGTATGTAATTCATGTTTTTCTTACCAGTTGATAGATTTGTCTTGCAAGTTTTAGTTGTAGTGTATCGAAAAATAGATAAACCGGCAACAGCCTGTGCAACAGACCTTTCTTCCTTACAGGCTTGCTTGCTTGCTATGCTATGAGTGATAATTTCAGAGGTTTTGGTTTGTTTTGAAGTAGTTGCTCAGCATTTGAGTGTTGAGGCTGTTGAGAGAGTATCTAAGTAGGGGTGGGGTTTGTTCCTTTACTTTTTTCTGCTCTTAACTCTACCTTCCTCTACCCAAGGCCAGCAATGAACTTAGGAATGGTTTTGGAGATTGATGTCCATCCAGGCCCTTTTTTTTCACAGAGGATGTAACACAGAATCATTTTCTGCACTTGGGTAAATTTCTGTCTATCTTTGGAGTTCTGGGAGAGTCCCTTGTACGCTGTAGGCGAAGGACTGGCCCAGAGTGTTTGATTAAATGGCAAGGAGAAGTACATGTACAGAGTAGTTCTGAACAGAGTTAACGGGGTTCATCTTGTGATTCCACAATGTCCTGACCTGCCAAATTCTGAAGCATGCTCTACATTGTGCTGTTATGTGAGCAAAGTTGACAGGGTTGGTAAAATGTGCTTTGAAATTGTATTTATAAGGACCGGATGGAATGTTTGTCTCTTTTAGGTGATACATTACAGTGATGTTCCACAGAGATAGTTCAGCACTTCATACCAAAATAAGCCAGGCCGACAGACAGCTGAAAGATTTGATTTCAGGTTTAGTTTCTTTTCTCCTGACTGGAAGGTTTGAAATCCAGAAAAAATCATCTTGTGCTTTGTATTCATTTGGCATACAAGAATATTGCTTTCTTCCCTTTGTGTTTAAATAAGTATATGAATGAAAAGAGGACAAAAGTAGTTATTTCAGTGTGCAAATCAACTCATGCTTTATGGTTATGCCACTTTTATTGCACTGGCTATACCTGTTTGCTTTTCTGTGCTGACAGGGAAGGGCCAATACAAGATTCAGTATATTTCAAAGTTGGATTTATCACATATGTAATGGAAATGGCTTTTAATGATGATAACTGCAGAAAACTCTAAAATGAACTGTTGGAGTAATGCAGCAACAGCTGACTTCTTTAAAACTTGTGCTGAACTTAGGAACTTTTGATCCTTCTTTTAAACTGCTAGCAGTCAGCTGTCTTATTGCTATGTGTAAGATAAGCTCATCATCACAAATTACAGTTGTGGATGGATTGATCTTCAGGGGTACTGTGTACTTCAGTTTAAAGAAGGTGAAATGAAGGTATTTCTGAGACACTGGCTGTCCACAGATTGGCCTTTAGCACTGTCCTCTGCCAGTTTGGGACTGGTGGTGTCATGGAGCCAAAGCTGTGGGCGATTTAAGCAGCGCAGTAAGTGCTGAGTCTCAGCTGGTGTAGAGCAAGCTTCAGCTTGGCTGGTGTGGGATCTCTGAAGTGCATTGTCTTTGCTTGGGCCTGGGCATAGTCTGCATGCTTGAAATTCAGAAATGCTGTAGAGTGTGGAAAAACTGTAGTTAAAAGTCTTAATGAATTACCTGCTTAAGTTCTTAAACGTTTAAGAAAGCTTCCTAAAATAGAGCTTGTCCATGCTGTTTTGTGTTTTATAAGAGCTTACAGTGAAATGCTTTATATATACACACACATACAGACACATACATACCTCTACACACACAGACAAAAAACTAGCCCAACATCTGCAAATGTGTGTTTTGTGAGTTTTGTGTTGCTTCTCAGTGCTAAGCAGTGCTATCTCAGAAGGTAATGTTTAACAGAACGCTTCTGTGGTTTATTGCATATGATTATTCCTCCTTGTATTTCAGGGCACAGTCCCTCTGCCCTTTCTGTCCCACTCCTTCTCCCTTCCCCCCAATTTTTTTTTGGTTTTTTTTTCAATGTACTCCTCTTGCTTTCGTTTCACTGCTTTAAAATTCCTTTATAATACTTTGGAAGGGGAAGAAGTAAGCAAACAACTTGGTGGTGTTACTTCAGAAATAATTTTTGTTACAGTAAGAAATTAGTAGTTAATCAAAGCACAGTGCTGTAATTCTAAATCTGTTAATGGGTTAACGCTTGGCAACCCTTCTCTTTATAAGGTAATGATTTTACTGTTGCAGTTTGAGCAGTAGGATATATTAGGTATAAGCAAAATTAATTTATTACCTTGAATTTATGAATTCTTCACACAGCTTATCTTGCAGCAATGGCCTATAGAAATAATATTTACCTTCCATTGACCTGGTGGAGACATAACTGTGGCTAGCAAACTTGTTTGATATTAAACATACAGCTTTATGCATTGAGGTCTGCTATGGACAAATTGTTACAGCACTGCATGAATCTACTAAAGCACTGAAGTTTGTTCCTTACTGGTGTAATTGTTAGTTGTGACAGAGTAGAATTTGGGCTCTTAGGGCAAGGTTGCTTTGTGTAACTTTTGCTGGGATAGGAAATGAACAATTCAAAATGTTTACCTTCAATTATGCTCATGTTTTTCTTGCATTCAGGTCTTGATGTACACAGCACAAAGACATTCCAGTTTTAGTTAGCGGTACAGCTTCTGAATTGATACAAATTGATTTCATGGCACTGTGTGCAGTTATGGCAGCTGAGGATGTGGTTTGTGTGTAGCTTGCATTGATGGGGCAGAGGAAAGAGGCAGCGAGAAGGGGTGGGTATGTGTCTGTGGGTACCATGTACTGCACTCCTGCATTTTCTGCCAGCTGGTGATCCAGTCCCTGTTCTTCTATACAAATAATGTAAAAATTGCAAAAACCCTAAGTATTTCCTTGTCGTGACGCTGCAAATAAAAACAGATACTTTAAAATTTTTTACTGCTGTAAGATACAAACTGAGCTTGGAACAGAGCATATTGACAGAAAAATACCCCGCCCATACAGCTTGAAATCAGCCCCCACACTGAAGATTTAAAATGGCCATGTTACAACCCTGTATAAATTGGTCTGCAGTGGAAACCCTAACAAGATCATTAAATATAAAAGCACTATTGGATGCTGGGAAAATACTGTGCTGCCCATATATATATGCATCTCCATAGACATGCATGAATAGACAGCATCAATGCCATCGATTTGAATAAGGAGGTAATACACAGTATTGAGGTGACTCTGCTTGTAACTGACTTATTTTTTTGTTTGAAACTATCAGGACTGTAAATGTTTCTTCAATGTTTAAATCTTAGGCTTTGGGAATAATCAGCCACTGAAGTAACTCCCTTGGTGGGTGTGGCCAAATAGGAAGACATTACTGTTATACTGAAGTAAAATGGAGGGTTTTTTTTTGTTGTTGGGGTTTTTTAAGTGGTGTTTGTTGTTGTTTTTTTTTTTTTTTTTGAACCTAAGTTGATGCTTATTTTCAGAATTAATGATACTGTGACAGCATGTCAGAATAAGAGCTTTTGACTTGCCGATATATATCATTAACGGCCCTAGGAAAAGAAAAATCACATCTGCACTAGTGCAGTTCTTGGCTTTTCTAGGGCTGATCAATAATCGCATTGTGCATTCATTCCCGCTAGCCCCCCACCCTGTGAGGTCAACTTTAACTACTGGTCTTTACATTTCAGAAAAAGGACATAGACTGCCTTATGCATTAGTAATATCAATCTCAGTGTTTCCTTTGGGTCTAATTTACTGTTACCCATCAAAAAAATGGGTAACTTTTCTTTTTTAAAATTTAGGTTCTTTATCTGTAATTTTTCGGGAGAGCTTTTCTCTTCTGCCTTCTGGTGCTGCTGTGCTGAGAGGTCTGAGTAGAAAACTGGACTCAGGATGCTGAGGTTTGCTATGGTTGTGCTATTTAAATGGATCCTCTCTTGATTGTATTGTAGCATCTGACAATGACAATGGGAGAACAACAGTTTCAGGGCCTCATGTCTGGATGGTAACACAGCTGCTGCAATAAAGTCTTGTTATGGTTGACCAGTCACATTTGGACAGTTATTTCTAATTAGAAGTTCTTACTTACGTTGCATTAGAAAATAGTTTGAAGCAAGCTGGTAGATGTTCGGGTGAAGTTAGTTCATATTCTCCTCCTTGCCTTGAAAGATTAATGTTGCTTTTTGTTTTGTCCTGCAGCCAGAATAAGTAGCCTTGAAAAAATCTTGCTGTTAAAATAAGCTTTTTTTTTTTTTTTAATATAATGTAATGGTTTCCAACAACTGCTGTAAAATAAAGGATTATTGTGGGTAATTCTGTCAGTGTTAGACATCACCAATAGTTTTAAGCCTTGTGATGGCATTTTGTGATTTCTGCATTGTTGGGTTTTTTTCCATGAAAGTACTAGTGTTACTGATTCCCTTTTATTCATTTCTTCATATTAGGGGGAAATGTAGTTTGTTCATAATGGATTATTGATTGGTCTGCGAACAGCAGAAGCCCCAAGGCCTTGTCATCAATGGTACTTACTCTCCCAATAGTGAATGCATCGCTTCATGCAGCCATTCGCAACCTCAGTCTGTAGAATATAAGCCTGTAATTGTTACTCTTGTGCAGCACAGTTTTTAGGGAGACGAACTCTTCATTGTCATTATGGGATTTTCCCCCTCAATTTGTTCGAAGAATAGTCCCTTTGTTTTGGTAGCAAGATAAAGCTTGTCCTGGATGTTAATGATACATTTCAATTCATTGCTTAGAATACTACAGTGTAACTAGTAAAGTACATTTCTTTGTCTCTCAGAAGACAAACACGCACAGTACACTAAAACACAAAATATGTACTGAGTGGGTGACAGCTCTGTGTTTCTCAACATACCCTGTAGCAGTGAGAAAACAAACTCCCCCCACCCTGCCTTGCTCCTGAACTGATTCCTGAGGACCCACAAAAAAATCTGGGTTACAGAGGTTTTGCTGACTTCATTTTGAGAGTGATCACCTTGTTGCAAATGCATACCTCCAGCTTTTTTCAGCATCAGTGTTTTTACCTTTATTTCATGTATTCTTTCCCATGCTAAGGGTGGGGCATCAGTTGGGAAAGGCCTGACTCTGCTTTCCTGGCTCCCGCTCGGAAAATGTCATTAGCTCATGGAGGGAGAAAGACACAAAAACACATGATGCATTTGGAGAAGCTCAAAATAATATCTCAGGGTTCAGACAGCAAACTTTTAAAATGGGAAGAGCTTCACCAGCTGCGGGGGAAGGCTGGTTGAAAATAATTAGACAAAAAAAGTATTGCAAAATGCTGCCCAAGGATTTTAAAAGCCTGAGTGGAAAGAGATTAATAGAAATTTCTTGTTTGTTTTTCCAGAAGCTTTTTATTTTTCTTTTTCAGTCCTGTGTCAGTTTTGGCACGCCTAAACAGACTTCAGGAGGTCTGTTGTCAGGATTGCGACTTCTAATAAATGAATATATTTGGAAAATTTGTCAGTCTTCTGCAACTGGCTTGGGATTTTTTCATAGGGCTTTACTGGGTTAGTTTGGGTTACTCTCAAAAAATTCATTCAGAACTGTGCTGCCTTTACCGTTATAGGCTGCAGAGTGCCAGAATTTCCTGCAAATTCAGGTACAGGCTTACTGTTCAAATATAAGCTTGTGCTTTGTGCTCTGGTGTAGTCTGTGGTCCATAGTCTGGTGATATGGTCTATAAGAGGCATTTGGGTAGGACTGGTGTGTAAATAAGGATGGCAGGATCGAGCCTTTAGTCAAGGTAATGGACTGATGACGCCCGTAGGATCTGGCTGTTCCAAAGAAGCCATGTCCCCTCCCAAAGTGAAGAGAAGGGTGTGCAGGTAGGGCAAGGCTGGTGTGTGTGGAGGACAGTCTGTAGCCTGGGGAGAAGACACGGAGGGGGAGAAGGGTCTCTGCGGTTCAGTGAGCTTGAAGGCTGGTGGGGCTGCTGTAAAATGTTCTCTGTCTTTTGTCTCCTCTCTTCCTGTGCTTCACTCTCTTCTGGCCTCTTTGCTCTGAATGGCAAAGCCTGTTTGGCTCTGAGGCAACCTGAGCCTTCTCAAATCAGCAGAGAGCCTCTCTCCAGGTGGCTGTTCTTGAAATACACAACTTCCTCAAATTCGCCTCGATATTTACATGCTATGTCCTATCATTTCATCATCTAGAAGGAATTTCAGTAAGATATTTTTCCACAAGATCATGATTCCCCTTGGCTTTCTTTTTTTTTTTTTTAAGTCCTTGTTGCTCTTGGCAGAAGAACATGGTGGAGTGATTGCAGTGTATGTTCAAACCTCTTGGAGATTAGAAGAGCGATTATTTCTCCAGTGCATTTATCTTTCAGCTGGGACTTGAAATACACCCAGACTGCAAGCAACTTGTTTTAAAAGATACATTGAGCTATTTGAATAGGCCTATGTAGCTTCACAAATTGTATTTTCTTCTTTATTACTTACTGAAGAGTTTTCCCTTCTTGCGGCTATAGACCATGCAGTATGATTTTTAAAATCGTGTTTAATTGAAGAGAAATTTAAAAGAAATGTATGTTTGCTTGTTGTATGTTGGAACAGGAATAATTTTGTATGTTTTTCTCTGTCTGCGCTGCACAGCATATTTGTGTGTAAGAAATGAATTTGCAATTACTTTTTCAGTGTGGTATGGTTTTGAATTCTTCTTAATTTATCCCCCCTCACCAATTTTCCTGTGTTGTTTATTTTCAATTTCTCATTTTACTGATTGTTTCCCAAGAGGCACAAAAGGTCCTTAGGAGGCTCTGTCCTTCCCTGTGGGCAGTCCTCAGTACCTGGTCCTCTTCCTGAGTATTAAGGTGGGATGATGAGAAGAGTAATATGTCTTTCAGAGTTCTCTGATGTTACACAAAGTGCTCTTTCCCTGTACTTCTGTGCATGCTTCATTTCAAAGCTAAATGAGGGTCTTGCAGAAGTTGTGGGGATGATGCAGCCGTGCACCAGAGTACCTGCTGAGCTACCAGCAAGGACAGGCTACTACAGCCTCACTGGGAAAGCCATGGATGATGATGGAAAAGATGCTGGGGCTCTCTGATGAGAGCAAGTCATTTTGGTCAAATGTGCTTTCTCTGAAAGGAAGCAACTCTGTCTGAGTTAATTTTAAAAACCAGATAAGTTTTGTTGCCTAAATGTTTGAAATAGAGTAGATTCTGACAAGTAGTTGCTTTAAGCGGGTAGGAAAGCTTGTTTTCCCTTCAGGGGCACCAGGGGAATAAAAAAAAGTTTGTTAGTATTTATTCCCATGTGGGTCAAGGCAAAGAATCTAGTGAGGCAATGGTGCAGGAAGAAACCTTGTAACTAAAATATTTGGCTGTGCAAAGGCATTTCTCAGCACAACGCCCCTCCTGTTTTTGGGTTTTTTTCATGTTTCTTTTCCATCTTGCTTTATATACCAAACTTGCATGTAAACAGTGATGATAAGTGTATTTTAAAGGGGCTGAAAATGCCTCCTGGATACCAGCCAGCTGCTTCTTACACGAACTGCTGATTCCTAGTTCAACAAAATAGACTGAATCTAGTTCCTGTGCCCCTTAGAGTATCACACCTCTTCCAAGCAGCTGGATGGCATTTGCCGTAGACTGCAGTGCCATTAAGACACACAAAATATTTTAAAAGACTACATATTAATTTACAATTTGCATTCACTTGTGTTTTCTTATGGATTACCTCTCTGCTAGTGGGGATTTCTCTGCTGTGACAGTCTGGCAGGAATCCGCAGGCTGGGTGTGACTGCTGTGCGTTCTGTGTGATGAGCCAGTGCTACGGAACTGCTGGGTGAGCTTGGACCCAAGCAGTGAAAGGCTACTGGTTACCACCTGAAATTACTGAGAGGTGAAACACTTTTGGTAGCCTGAGGGTACCTGGAGATGGCTGCATTCCATGCATGCTGATAGAGAATTATTTCAGAATACTTTAAAATTTGGAATTATTTCAAAATTCAACTATGTTTATCATCACAGCCAGAAAGAAACAGATAACTCTGGCAAAATTTGACTCCTAATGAAAGAGTAACTGGTGTTGTTGGATTTACCATTTGATGTCTTCCATCCATTCTGCCACCTTTGATGTTTAGTAATTAATCCTGAGATAAAAATTATTAAGGCAGAATGTTATTTTCTATTGTTAGGATTCTTTACAGGTATTTTTTTCCTTATTTTGTAAGTTCAGTCCTCTGAATTGAAGCTTTTTTAAAAAGTTGTTATTTTATTTGCACTTTCTAATGAACAGCGAGCTTTGCTGTTCTGCAGAGACCCCTCTAGAAGAGTTATTTTTAAGTAGCACTCAAATGATATGAGGAGCAAGAAGTGAGTTGTTTATATATTTTTGTTTGTGTCAGTCAAGTTACCAAAGCCTAAGGCTGACCTCTACACACCGTGTAAAGCAAGCTCAGGTTTGGTGAACACCCTTCATCCGCCTAGAGTTTTGTCTGTGGAATATCAGATGTGAATTTTTATGAGTCTTACATGTGTATGAACTCAAATAATCCAAGTCTAGGAGTACTTTATTTCAACTATTAAAGTCACAGATTGCAGTGCACTGGCCAAGATAAAGTAATAAAGATGAAAAAAAATTCTCAGAATATTTTTGTGAAGACGATAACACTTCCATTAAGTATTTTAGACTAATAAAATTATTCAGTAGTTTTTTAACTCTGACATTTTTCCCCCTCAGGCCTAATTTAATATGGGACTAGGGGGATCTCCTGTGAGTGGCTAATACCCTTCTTATAAGTAATGCTTTCTTCATAGCCTCATTTTCATAACTAAGTTTCATTAATGAAAATGCTATAAATAATTAAAGTGAAATATGTCAAGACTAAGCTCAGGGAATCTGTGGCCAAGTAAACAAAGGGACTCTGAAGCTTTGGATCTACATGTGCTTGGACTGCTGCATACTGCATTCTTGTCTAAGCTTGGCTCCTAAAGCTCTTTTGAACTTTCAGACAGGAAACACTGCAGAAAGTTGAGTTAAAATGGGCCCTACATTTAAAAATAATAAAAAAAAAGTAGTTAGTGTAAAAACTAGCCTGCCAATAGAAGCAGTGTTCTCACTGGTGTAAGCTGTAGAAAATTATGAATGTATAAAACACATGAAGAAAATTGTTCCCAAAGCTTTCTATTTTTTTTTCTGCAATGGTGTGGAGCATTTCAGAAGAAGCTGTTGCTTGCATTTAGCATAGTATACTTGAACAAGGACCTGGTGGGTTTTTTTATGATTTAATGACTTTTAGGTTAAATCTTTGATTATAAGAGTATAGGTTGCTAGTTGGCAGTTTTAGATTGTGGGTCAGATAAATAAGATGTTATTACTCTAAGTTGTTTCATCCACTGAAAGGCAGTATAAACTGCACTGGTATTTGCTGTTTGGTGTGTTTGTACCTTCTGGTGCCACAACTTCAGTGGCTCACATCCTTTATTCACCCAGAAAGTTTCTTCTGAGGCTGTCCCTCAGTTTGGTTTTAAATTACTAATTTCAAAGATTAGTTTAGATACTGTAGTTTGTAAACTTCCTGCTCATACGGACTTCTGAATTTCTGATACCTGTTTCTTCTTTTTTTTTAATAATAAAAAAATGCTTCATTCAAGAAATGAAATTGCTTTTGTAACTCATCCCTTAAATGTTATTGTCAGGTCTCTGATGAAAAGGTAGTTTGGGTTTGATGCTATTTGATAACTTCTAACATGCTAAATGGATACTAGATGTGCAGAATATCCAACCCAGAAATGAATATTTTGTAGCAAATAAGAGGGCTGGATTAAATTAAATGTAATGAAGTTCTTCTGTAGCCTGTGACTGAGATGAGAATTGCGACAGTCTTGCCTCGCTTTTTGTTAAGCTCGTGCTGGTGATGTGATTAGACTGTTTATGTACGTATTGAAGAGACTCAGAGGTGAATACAGTGACAAACCTTAAAATTTGCAGCTGTAGATCTGTAGCTCTTGGTTGAGTCATAGATGTCAAGTGATGGATGTGGGAATATATGGTCTTGTTAGTGCTCTGCATATTTTTAGCTACATTTTGAGAAGCTGATGTTTTCTTAATGTGGCAATAGATCAGTTCTCTTCATTAGAGAATGCTGTATTCTTTGATCTTAGTCATGTGGTGTTTGTAGTCCTTAATGAGGATAGGAGGGTGGGAAGATTTTGTTTCACAGTGTAGTAATTGGAAAAGAAACAACCTATGTAGATTTTGATCATTGTTTTCTGCTGTATGCAGGGTGGGGAGTTGCTGGTGTGTTCCATCTTGCACTAAGATACTGACCCTTGAATTTAATCATAAAAAGATACAAAGACATTTAAACTTTTATTAATCTGTTCTGTTAATCAGAGTTTTTTCTTGTTTTGTTTGTTTATGGTTAAAATTCTGTTTCATTGAGGTGGGTGGTGGTGTAATTTCCTGTGTGTCATGTTGACATAAATCACTCACATTTCAGGTAATTTGATCCATACATTATCACTTTGCTTTGTTAGTTTGAGACTAAAATTTATACTTGGAGGGGTTTTGTAGTTCACTGTCCAGCAGGAAATAACTTAGTTTTCATGAGTGCTTTGTCAGGCTCTGCATTCTTGTTTGCTCTGTAATCAAAGTACTGAGCGTCCTCAGCCTTTGCGCCTGTTCTGTGCCTGCTACTTCAAGCACAACAGAGCTGTCTGAGACACAAAGTAATGCAGTTGCCAGCAGGAATATGATACTTGCTAAAGTCTCTAGGAAAGCCTTTTATCTTTGGCAAGTAAGTATTTTACATGAAATTACACATGATGGTAAAGCCACAGATTTAAAGTGTAATAACCCCCACAAGAAATGTTTTCCTCATTTAAGGTGTATTTTTAGCCACTTCTGCCTGGTTTTAAAACAAAAAATACTTTTCAAGTTTGCACTTCCTTCAAGACATTGATAGCAGTGTATGGAAATGAGTATTTGCTCTTTTATGGATTTTACTTATTTAGTCATTATGCTTGTCATTGAAGTCTAGAATATCAACAGAAAGAGAAACTACTGCCTTTTGGTGCAATAGATTGTCATATGGTGCGCTTCTGAATGTGGAGTGAGTGATGGAAGCTGTTGAATTCAAAACATGAATAGGTTTGAATATATTTAAGAATCTGTACATTTGTATGATTTTGTTCTTGTTTCAGGTGATCTATGCCATCTGCTTACAGAGCACACGGAAATAAATTGGTGCTTTGGACTCTGTGGAGCAGCTGAAAGGAGAAACGCTACCCTGAGAATGAAGCAATAAAACACCTCTCTGCAGAACCGTATGATTGAAAACGTGGTCCAGCCCTCCTCTGCTGCCAGACATGCTTTTGTCCTCCTGCCCCGCTTACCCTCTGTTGCAGTAATACAGATGGATCGTAGCAGAGAAGCAGAAATGGAGTTACGGAGATCCTCCAGCCCTGGCAAGCTAAGCAAGAACGACATGGATGCTGACAAGACCATGTGCCACAGTTGTTGCATCTGTGGTAAAAGTTTTCCTTTTCAGAGCTCCCTGTCGCAGCACATGAGGAAGCACACAGGCGAGAAGCCCTACAAATGCCCTTACTGCAATCACAGAGCTTCCCAAAAGGGCAACCTGAAGATTCACATCCGCAGTCACAGGACAGGCACTTTAAGTCAGGGGCACGAGGCGGAGATGGGAGAGGCGCAGCTGGGGGAGATGGGTGTTTCAGAGGGCCTTGGCGGGTGCACCAGCCCCACTAAAAGTACGTCTGCCTGCAACAAGATCTTGAACGGTACCGCTCAGGTCGATAGCAGCAAGATCTTGTTGAGAAGCAGCAAGAAGGAGGTCACAGAGACAGCACCAGCTGAGGAGGATGGCAAGCTGACCTCTTACAGGTGCACCTTCTGCAAAAACAAATTTGAAAGGAAGAGGGACCTGGAGCAACACCTGGACCAGGTCCACAAACCGTTCAAGTGCAGGTTGTGCAGTTACATGACCCTGAGGGAGGAGACACTGTTAAACCACATAGAGAAAGACCATATAACAGCTCAGGTCCCCAATGGGGAGGCCTACACCGAGAACTGCAAGAGTGAGCTGAATGCAGGCGAGTTCCCATGCGAAGTCTGCGGTCAGACCTTTAGTCAAACCTGGTTCCTGAAAGCTCACATGAAAAAGCACAGGGGCTCATTTGATCATGGGTGCCATATTTGTGGCAGGAGATTCAAAGAGCCCTGGTTTCTCAAAAACCACATGAAGTCGCATGGCCCCAGGTCCGGGAGCAAAAACAAACCAAAAAATGATTTGGAGCTGATAGCCACTATCAATGATGTGATACAAGAGGAGACAATTGTGACAGGCCTATCTCTGTATGAAGTTTGCACCAAGTGTGGAAATCTGTTTACAAATATGGAAAGCCTGAAAGTGCATAATGCTGTTCACTACCGTGTGCAGCCAGGCAACACTGGGGATAAAGCTGAGGGCTTGATTGATGGGAGCCTGAGCTCCTCAGTAACCAAGCAGTTTTTCTTGCAGTGTCTGAATCTACGGCCATCTGTAGGGCTGGATAGAGTTACGAGAGGACAGCCTGGGAAAAGAGTAGCTGAGCTGGATCCGGTCAGTAGCTACCAAGCTTGGCAGCTGGCCACCAAAGGAAAAGTAGTAGAGCCCTTAGAGTATGTGAAGTATGTGGGATGGGATGAGGCCCTGGCAGATGCAGACGTGACTTATGACAAGGATAAGAGGGAGTATATCCTTGTGAACCAGGAGAAGCGCAAGCGAGATCAGGACTCGCCCAGCAACCCCAAGAAGAAGAGCTGCACCAGTGGGCGCCTGGAGAAAACTGGCAGTGCCCCAGCAGGGGAGAGCTGCCCGCTTGCCCCAGGGGATCTGGACTATCGCCCTGCCTCGCGGCAGAGCCGGCGGGCCACCCAGAACAAGTCCACCGAGTGCTTTGAGTGCGGGAAGATCTTCCGCACGTACCACCAAATGGTGCTGCACTCGCGGGTGCACCGCAAGGAGCGGAGGAGCTGCAGCGAGAGCGGGACAGCCGCCCAGCCGGACCGCTACGGCTCCAGCAGTGAGGAAGGTGACTCGGGGTCCGTCAGCGGGCCCAGCACCCCTGGCTCCGCATCCGCCCCAGAGGACTCGGCCACCTCTGGCTTGGGAGAGGAGGGGGCTGAGGAAAGCTCGGAGGAGGGAGCAGCCAACCCCTTGCTAGGTAAGATCGCTCCTAGCTTTGCGTGGTAATTGTTGCAGGTCCCGTGTCTCCTGGTCTGGGACACGGCGATGGCCAAAGGGAGAAATACATGAAAGCATTTGAGAGGTTTTAAAGGTCCCGTGCCCGCTGCTTGTCTCAGTGGGGCAGCTAGTTTTGGGTGCAGGTAACAAAAGCGAGATGATGTTTTTGTGATGTGCTGGTGAACTTGTATTTTGGTGAAGGATACCTGAGAAGTATTTTAGTTGCCTATAGCAACATGGTAGGGTTGTGTCTTCCCTGGATATCTCGGGGGCTGTTTTTCCACAATTCATGGGTGTCCTCTCCAATGTTCTGCCTGCAGTACACAGGTGAAGCCTGTGTAGTGTAGCCCCAAAGCACATAAACTTGTTAATCGCCAGCGTGAGAGGAGTCTCTCTCTTCTTCTCCGCTTCACTTCCCAAATTGTGTTTATAACTCCAAAGGCTATAATTAATCTCTCTGGATTAAAGTGGTCCTTTGAGCCCAATGCTACTAAATGGAACAAATTATTCTCCAAATAGCAGCAAAGTAAATATTTAAAAGAACACCATTAAGCACTTTTGTATCTTTTTCTTTTTAAATCCTTTATTTTTGTTGTTCACCATGCTTTGTTTATAATGCCCTTTTAGAAATGTGAGATTAACCATTCTTTCCTTACTAGCCCTTGTGCTGGTTTTTGTTTGTTTTCTGTTTGGTGAACAAAAACGCTTTCCTCTCATTTTCATTCCTTTTGTTGTGAAGAACATAGTTATCTATAGAGTTAAACTCATTTTCACGACCATCGTGGGTGAAGTAATCTGCACCATTGTGGAAGAGGGTGGGTTTCTTCAATTACCTTGCTCTTTCAGGATATTATATAATGTTGTCTTTTCTCCTGACTTCAGACCCCACAACAACAAAGCAAAATTTTCCAGAATTGTGTATTGTTACATGTTTTTCATAAATTTTTGAAGCAATGTTGGATATATTAAAATCAATCCAAGAACACCATTTTTTTAAATGCTTTTTTACCTTTCCAAAAAAAACAACTCCAGAAAGTCTAGTGACAAACTAGATTCTTACAGATTCTTAAATATTTGCAGTATGGTTACTTGCCCATTTAAAAGACTCAGAATCTGGCTTCCCCATCTGCTGTTGGATTCTTGAACACTTAAATTTCTTTATGGGAGTGTGCCTACTCTGTGTGAAAGTCCATCAGCTGCCACCTGAAACACTTCGGTACAGCTGACACGAGGTGTGGTGATAAAATTGCAGCTTTGTCTAGATTTAAATGGGGCTGCCATGATTCACCAGCGGAATGTACAGTGCCATAATCAGAACTGCTGTGGTGGAAAACCATCTCTCTGGAGACAGGCTGAAAACAGCGCAACGCTTTTTCGCATGGTGTTCAGATAGGAAAACTGTTCTTACATGCTCTCCATATTAAGCCTTTTATTTTTAACAAGAGAAGTTGTCTCATATCTTTACCTGTTCTGCTTCTTGCCTCAACTCAAGCTTTGAGCCCTTGTTGCAGGAGTGAAGGGGGAGAATTAGAAGAGTCACACTGCAGTTTGCTCTCACAGGAATTAAAGTTACTGGCTTAACTGATGCCAGCAACTGGAAACTCACTTCTTTGGGTACCAAACTGGTCCTTGTTTTCTTTAACTATAAAGAAGCAGCAAACTGATGGGCCTGAATAGGGGCACATTTTGGAAAAGGGATATGTTTGCATTGATGGGCCAGGAGGGTGGCTGCTGCATTTTATATTTGCTAACATCACAGCTGAAGAGTGAATCGAGTATTTAATTGGCTAATAAGAAACACTTTAATGCTAGAGAAATGTTACCTATTATTAGAGATTACTTAACACAAATCACCGTCTCAATGAAGGGAACATTTTTTACAAGTGACAGGGTTTTTTTAATTTGAAAGAAAGTTTAGGGGGTTTTTGCTTATTTTTTTTGTTATTTTTAAAAGGAGTTTTTGTAGGTCAGTGTTCAGGACTAAAGTTTCCCAATTGTCTCTTTCTGATATGCAAGTTTATTGGCACTGCCCTTATATTGTGTTCTGAGGAACTGAGGTCCTTCTTTCCAGCAAGCTGTAGGATTAATTTTACTCTTTTGCAGATTGGTGCTGTAACTCCAGAGGCTTATTTTTCCCTCCCCTGTGAACAGTAACTTAAGGTGTATGGAATATAGGCCAGATTCTGCCCTCATGTATGTGCTTGCAAAAATGAGGTGTATGGTATGGCCTTGAAGCGCATTTTGTCCTAGAACTGCTGTAGTTTGCTATCCTTTGCTGCAGCCTTTTTTAGTTACTCTTCCAGGTGAAGTTTTTCCATCAAGAATAGAGCTCCAGCCCCATGGACAGGCTTCCTCCCCAGTGGAGGCAGGCAAGCAGGGCTCTTGGTTCCTGTTCCTGAAATTATTTCTGCAGTATTATTTTTACTCAGGCCATAATCAGGAAAATCTCGTGCTACTCATAACGTTATACAATATCTGTTGTGGTTTTTTTTACTTTCCTATCTTTCCTCTTTCCTTCCCCTTTTGACGCATTACTAAGTTATCCTGTGTCAGAAAAGGGCCTTGAGACTGCCAAGTATTGAATGTTGTGGCGTTGACTCAGCTGAAAGTATTTCTTTGTGCATTTAATTCTTAATAATCTGAGGAGTGCTGTTGATGCACAGCGTCTCACAGCAGGGAAGCTGGCAGTGCACCTCTGTGGTCACTTAGGGCCAGCAGGTTGTCGGGGCTGAGGGTGGCAGGAGCTGGAGAGTACTGACAGGGCTCACTGGGAGAAGAGCAAGAATTGGGGTTGAGAGCCTCTAGGGTAGGCACTCCTTTGTTCTTAACCCTTCTGTAATTTGCCGCTGCTGCCTTTGTCAAGTAACATCATGATTTCTCAGGCACCGGGGGTGTAGTGTTGCAAACTCAGTTTATCAGCTGCCAAGGGTAAGCTAGCTGATTGCAAAGTGTACTTCGTCTGGTTGGAGGGAGGGTAAAAATGAGTTTTCTAGAGTTACACATAGTGTGCTGTGTGATACCTGTCATGCAGAGATCATGCATGAAGTATCTGTGCTTTGTGTGACAGCCACGTGGGAAGAGGTGGCCCAGAGCGCGTTTGCTTTGTTGAGACCAAACTTTGAATATTTTTGGGGTATTCCTGCCCCAGGTGATTCTTCATTTTTATTTATCATTCAAGCCATTGGTGAAACCATACCGGAATGTTCAGCAAATTGCATCCAAAGTTGTGTGAACCATCTGTAGGTTTTTGCTCAGCTCTTCCCCAGATTGAGGTTCTTGGTTGGGTTTTTTGTGATTTTCATTTTTCCCTGAAAGGAACCCTAGAGATATGACTGAGAGAGCAGAGAGGGATATATACATGTTGATAAAAGTGAAGTGAAAGCACTGTTTTTCTAATCTTCAAGCTTCTCACTTAAAATGTAGTTTTAGATATCTCGAAGTAATTTGGTGGTTAGTATTTTTAAGGCATGAGCCCCTTCATTGCCACGGTGTGTTCAGCAGTGAAGGTGTTTGGGTTTGTTACATTAGGCTCTGTGTCAGTCCTGAAATGAAGAAGAATAATTTTTGAGGCTGTGACTGCTGTTCTCAGGTGGGAAGATGAAAAAAAGAAGTGAAAAGAATTTAAATACCTCTTGGTTCTTGGCAAGCATGTAGTAAAAGCACAGACCTGTGATAGCCCAGTCAGTGAGGGAGTTCCAAAAACGTGGTACTTCTTGTGTGTAGGTGTCAGACTGGAGTGGAAGTAAATGTTAAAAGTAATCTAGGAGAGGAAAATAAAGAAAAGAAAAAGTAGTGTTACATAGGAATGAAGGAGAGGAATGCTGCTTCTAGTGTGACCATGTCAGGGAAGGACATCAGGGAAAGGATGTAGCACCTCAGAATGCTGCTTCCAGTGAAAACCATCTTGTCTATTCTATTTCCTTTATCTCCTGCCTCCACTCTCCCTTCTCTTTGCCTTTTTTTTCCAATTCTGTCAGACTCCTCTGATTTTTTTAAATGATTCAGGGAGAGACTGATCCACTTGTATTGCACACGTGCTGTTTCTACTAAACTGGACATTGCAGGAAGGGGCTGAGTGAGGACTGTTTTGCTGGGCTCTGTACCAATACTGCTTTCAGCCCGAGAAGCTCATGGCCTGACTAGGTGAGGTGGACACAAGTCTCTAGACTCTGCAGAATATAAAAAACCCTCAAAACAGTGGTGTGTGGCTGTACTTGGTTTACATCAGGAATCACTGGTGGTGTGGTGGGACTTGCTTAGAACATGAGCACCATGTGGGATGAGTTGGGAATAAGGTGCAGGGTGGAGAGTAAGGAGAATGGGGGAAGGCAGAGAGAAGCAGGACTTCGGTGAAGGGAGCTGTGCTGTGTGATGAGGTTTCAGAGGGGATGGGGGCCTGAAGAAAGGTGTGCAATGGCACTGGGGTTCAAACCCTCCAAGGCAGTGGCAGCATGCTGGGTGGCTTGCACTGAAGCTGTAAAGGCTCATGATGTGCTGTGCACAGGTGGATAACTGCTAGAGGATTTCTATGTGAAAACCAGAAGGTCTGGACCTCTTCCTTTGTGTTTGTAACATTTCAAAAACTCTTAGAAGAGCATGGCCAGAGTCTGGTTGAGTATCTTTATTAGTAAACTGAAGAAGAGACAGCTGCCTGTGAATTGCATACAGGTTATATACAGTCTTGGGGATGTAACACCTGGGATTTATCCCACCCATAAGAAAATCCTATATGTAAACTGGAATGCTTGAATAGAAACATAAGAACATTAGCAAGTTCTGTGGAAGAAGAGTAGGAGAGATTTATGAAGCATAAATTTGGTCTTTGTTTTGCTCAGATACTAATTATAACAAATGCAAGACCTGGGATTTAATGAAAAGTGTGTAATTTCAGAAGTCATTTGATGTAACATAATTCAAAAGTAAAAAGTAGTTTAGAGTTGCTTTAATATTTTAGTTAGGAAGCGAGGCTGTAATTTTGGGGAGGAAAGCAAGAGTAAGAATAAAACAGCTAAGCAAATGAAACTAGAAAAATAAAAATGTACAGTAATTCCAGAGAACAGAGAAAGATAGTCCTAGTAGATGTTTTCTGTTGCTAGCATGAGTGTATGAACAGCTGCCAGTATCCAGTACCAGGACTTCATTGTTCTTACATGAAAAAGTGTTTCTCTGTGTGCAAGGGGAGGTCTCTCTACTATCTAAAAATCAAACATTTTTACTACATATCAAGAATAATTACACTTCAGATACTTCTCATGCCAGACTCTGACTTACTGTAAGTCCCACAGTATCGTGCTGCTAAAGGCAGTGCTCTTGGGGCATTTTACACCAAATGATACCTTGTTCTGTATGTACAGTCTCAAGTATGTTTAAGTTATTTAGTATATTTAGTTTGCTGAAGGAGCATATAACAAACTGGAGAATGTTTCAGTGCTGGACAATTGGTAACTTTCCCCAGGCTTCCAAGAAATAAGGTAGTTTCAAGAAGGAACAGTGTCTCAGAACTGCAAAGATAAGAGTGTTATGCTGTGATTACACATTCACCAGTTAATTTGGATATTGCTGAGGGGTGGTTGTTGGAATATAAAACCCTCTCAGCTTTACAACTAAAGCTAATTGTTTTGATTCTTAACTCCACTGGGATCAATGGAACTCTGGGACTTGGAAATACAAGCAATTGATGATTCAAATCATAGGGGATGTTGGGCAGAGGCAAGGACACTGTGCTAGCAGTTAGAGATCCATTAAATGTTGGTTGGGAACTTAGCAGAGTTCAGCTGTTCCTTATATCAAATTTGGACTAGATCAGTTACCTAGTTTGTTACCTAGTTTGAACACATCTAATAATACCATTTAGAAATTTCTCTTTCTTATCTGCCTTGCTGTAATGTACATAGTCCAATCCTGATGCATGTTAGCAAAGCCATATGCAGTGTGGTACTTTTTCATTATCTGAGGTTTCTCTGCAAATCACTGCAAGTTGAGCCATCATTTTTGACCAGTACAGGCCTGTGTGTATCTCCACAGCAGCACTTAGTTCCATTTTTCCTCCCCTTTGGATTTTTGTACTCTCCTCAGGACTGCAAATGAGATCTCCTATATGAGTATATATATTCCTGTGGTGCTGCCCTCAGCAATAGTTTTTGCTTCTATTTCTCTTTAACTGTGGGTTGATGTTAATGGGAAGAACTACAGAGGAAACAGAACAAAATAGAACTTACGCTGATTGTCCCAAGAAAATGGATAGCAAGAAAAATTCTGGCAGCCAGGATCAATCCAGTGTGTACTGAGAGGAAGAGAGAAAAGCCATGGGACATCTAAAAAGTGTTTAAAGCCTCCCTTGGCAGGTGCACCTCACACACATGAAGTTGCTTGTCTCTTCTGTATTTTAGGCTGATGATGGGAGCTATGCTTCAAGAAACTCATGCAAAAAGTGTTTGACTGGAGCAGGGCAGCAATGCTTTGGCACAAAGCAGTCTCTGTACCCTTTAATACTATCCATTAACCTGTCATCATATCGACTAAGGAACATGTAACCATTGCCTTGTAGGTATCTTAGGTAAATTCCACTGTGCTCCTGATTACCACACTTTGCTCTGCTTTACCAAGGCCTGTTTTACTCAGTCACATGTAATGTGGGTGGCCAGCAAGAGTGTTAAAAAGCAATTCCAGTTCCTCTTGAAATGGGGCGTGGTGGTGACGAACAGATAACACACGGTCACCTCAAGTCAGAACTAAGGACTGCTGGCTGAATTTGGGATACTTCAGTAGATTAATGACTTCTTGTGACAGAGATTGCCTTTATTATTGCTCAGAGACAATTTCTTATGCAGCATTTTGAAGTTATTAGACCAACTGTAGCACTGCTTTTATTCCTTGTAAACATTTCACTAGGGGTTTTAAGTACAGGAGAGCTTTGTGCCTGTCAAAGATACTTCTACTCTATTTAGTTTTAATTGTTGATGTTCCTTTTTTGCAGGTTACCATATGCAATAACAAGCAACACAGTGAGATAGAAGTATTTTTTAGGCAGTTTATTGTAGCTGTCTTTCTGTGATGTGAGCAACCAAAACACAGCTCAGCTTGGAAGAAAAATTGTACAAGATGCTAAGAGAGATAGGTTTACCCAGCCTTTATTTTATCTGTTAGGAAGCAAAGAAGTGAGTGTGGTTTCTTAAAGACAGGTGATAGTAGGATATGCTTTGCCCTGAAGCTTATAGAAGATGCCCAAGATTATTTCTTCATACTACTACTTCCACAGTTTTTGGAAATGTAGTCCCAACAGCTGCTTCAAAGGATTGCTTGTGTCTATGTTTAGTCCTTCCTGAGCTGTCAGTCACCATTCCACGCTTACCATGCACACTAGCATATTAAAAAAAAAAATATCCAAAGGTGTGGAAAGCTATTGGCTACTTGGTTTCAGTTTGTGCATTCAAAAATACCCTTTTAAGTCAGTTGCACAGGGACTCCAGTGTTCATAGTAGACTTTTAGCTCTTCTTCAGTAAATACTATAAATGTCTGCATGTAGGGATGTGTGCTTGGGAATCCAGCTGCATAGAACCTCAGTTTTAAAAAAACCCTCACTTCCTGGCACCTACCCTGGCCTTGCTGCCTTGTAAAAGTCAGTTTAGCATCTCTGGTAATTCTTTGTACTGGATGTTTCTATTACATCAAACTATAGCCTGTGAAATACTGCTTTGTGACATTTATAGTCAAAAGATCACATTGTATAGTGCTTTTATTTTCAAGCAGTTTCTGATCAGTGAGCGAGGACTGCCTTCCCCCCAGCTAGTAAAACAAGATTCAGGCAGTGTTTTAATCTGATTCCCAAATACTTCTGTAGCTCCATGACTCTGTTTAGTGGGATTCTACTGATCTGTAACTGACTGCTAACGAGGGGCGTGTGTAAGTGTCTTTAATGTTAAATCTTTTTGCTGTTCTTACCATTATGGTTCACTGTTTGCCCTCAATCGAGAGTCAGACTTGCTTTTTTAATGCATTAAGTTTGGCAGTAGGCACTCTCAGGGGATGGGGTGGGCTAAATTCTGCAGGAGCTGAAATGTGGGGGAGTCCCAGGGTGGCACAGGGTATAAAAGTAATGTGTGGTTGGGCCTAGCGCTGGTAGATAACTTGTTTTCTGCAGGTGCGTTTTACAAATACAAGTTTTACTAGGTCTCACTTGACTTCACTTTATTACTTTTTAACCCAGTAGTCTCATTCAGGCACTGGATTACTTTACTGTGAAAGGGCCTGACTGTGGTACCAGTCACACCAGTAAAAGTTAAGAGCAACTTAGCTGCAGTTAAGGGAACCCTTTACGATGGGAGCATCGATAACTTTTCTTATTCTCAGTTTTCTTTTGATTGCCTACAAGATTTATCATCAGTAAGCCTGTATTTTTTAGGGACATGAAAAGCATATAGTGAATTGTATTGAAACTGTGGAGGAAAACTTTTGAGTTTTTCATTATAATTTTCAGTGCCTTAGGCCTTGAATGAGACTTTTGGATGCTTGTACTTGGTGTGTGATTGCTACTGTCCCATATTTTGTAACTGACAGCTAGACAGTATTTTCAATGCCCTGAATGGATTTGTAAATGTGTAGGGAACTTACTTCACGGTGAATTTGTTTTTCTTGTTTATAGACAGCATGAGTTTGGACTGGAAAATTGCAGAATACTTTGGCCCTGATACAGTAATAGTTATAACTGCTGGCTTGATTTTAAGCATAAGAGCAGTCAGATTGGAATCATTGTTAACTGCTTTGTTGAGCCACTTGGCACCTAATGGCCTGAGATTAGAGAAGAATAGAGAAATCTTTCTTTTCTGTAGTCAATGCCAGTGTAAATTGCATATCCTGAAATGTACCGTAGCATGCAAACTTTACAGGGCATAAGACTAGGGGAGGAGCAAGTCTTAGAATTGTCTTTTGTGGCTACTCTGTTGATGGATTTGGTTGCACTTTAGTGATGCTGAGGGCAAAAATCCAACCCTTCATCCTTTTTAAGTGCAGAATCTCTATTGAGAGAGTGTCCATGTGAAAGACAAAAGTGCTCTCTCAATTGATGATTATTGTAACTTTGATATGGGTGCTTACTTAACATGGATTTAGAGCATGAGATACTCATCCTTGTACAGGACGCATGGGGAAAGATTTGCCCTCTTTCTTTCAGGACTTCGTTTTCCAGGTTGGTAATCTCAAACCTCAGCTATTACTTCATTATCTCTGTTACTTTAACAGAAAAATAAATAGCCATTAAAATGATTGTTTTTGTGATATCATAGGGATAAAGCGAAAAAGTTTAGTTTTGTTTGGGAGCCAGAAGTTAGGGTTTACTCCAAGTCAGATCTCTTCTTTTTTCCTTTTCTTTTTTTTAAAGGATGCAAAATCACAGATTTTATTTATTTATTTAAAGACTAAAGTTGGGGTTAGTTTTTAATATAAGGCACTCCCAAACCTCGTGTTTCTTTGAGATAACAAATTCATCAGGCAGTTGAAGGCATCAGCTATACCTAACAGCACTTCAGAGGTGTGTGTTATCTTAGGATAGCACATGTCTTGTGATGTCTTACTGCTTAAATAGCATTTGAGGCAATCTGTTGTCAGCAAAACCTAAATATTTGGTGGGGGGAAAAAAGCATAACCACAACGGAAATATATGGGTTCTTTGGGAAATATGAACCTCAGGTCTAAAGGGCTTTTTTTCTCTCTCTCTCTCCTCTCCTCTCCTCCTGTGAAATATTTTCTGGGTGTTTCGACAGTTGAGGTCATTCACCAGTGTCACGATGGTGAAAGACTGAATGCAATGACTCGGGTTGATAAAGGAGTATAAAAGACTTCATCTCTTTCTATGCCTGCTGTACCCCAAGGTAGTGGAGCAGATGCTGCATTTCCTTGTTGCCTTTTGTATGTTTTGGTAGGTGTGTAGCACTGTTGAACCAAAGGTACGTTCAGTTTCCTGTGATTTAACCTTTATTCAGTAGGTAGTAAAGTCTTTTTTTACTAGATAATGAAGCAAACAGATCTGTCTCTTCCCTTAAAAGAGAATTCAGGAAGTACAGCTTACACTGCACATGGAACATATTAATCCTAAACCCCTTATAATACTTTGCAGAAGTTTCTTGTCCTTGCACATGTCTGTATCCACATGCACAGCAATTTCCCAGAAATGTCTTAACCTTAAGTACTGTTGAAGCCTGGAGAAGCCTTAAAAAATACCCAAACACAGAATGACAAGTAATGTTGTAACAGGAAAAAATTAATCCTTACTTGGATTGTTCTGGGACAACAATATGGATGCACATAAGTGAGGATCACTTAGTTGCTACTGTAATGTTAAATATATTGGACAGAGAAGCCTCAGTGCTGTTATTTGTGTGGAAGTAGGGAGTGTTGTGCTTTTATTAGTTTAATACACACAGACATGACACATTAGTTATAATTCAAACAATAGTTTCATTTTGCAAGTTATTAGGATTTTTTATCTTAGGTGTTATCAGCATGCAAGTGTCTTAATAATACTAAGGCTCATAATGGAAATGAAGTGCTGTGAATTCATAATGAAGTTTTTATGTGCCTAGTAAGATTTTCTGCTATACTTGGTCAATTATATTAGAGCAAGATTCTGTTAAAAAAATAATATATATATATTCAGTAAGTTGAAACACTAACTTCTCTCAACCAAGGCATCATGGAAACTACTCTTCATAAAGTATTTACTCTAATTCCAGTTTTGCAACTTTCTTTGAGGCCTTTAGAAGCCAAAAGGAAAGAAACATGATACCTAGGGAGGAAAGAAGGGTTGGAAAGGGCCAAAATCATAATGTAATTAAAAAGTCCATCAAGCAGAAAAAGGTTTGAGAAAGGACAGACAAAAATTCAGAAAGTGTCTGAGTTTATGTAACAAGTATAGATAAATAGATCTAAATGGTAAAGGGCTGATGTGTTACTATTAGAGGTGCATCCAAATGATGTAAACAACTTCTTCTAGAAGCTCATTGATAGTTCCAAGCAGATCTCTGCTACTGACAGCCCTCCAGAGATCCCTGTTGTAGTGGGGAGTGGGAGCCATGCAAAAGCATGAGCCAGAAATGTGGTTTTCTGCAGTAATTGCCCGATCTGTCCATTTGCTTTCTGACATGCACATGTTTGATGCACGGTATCTAGATCATCTCACAGCATATCCTCTGTAAGATAGCCAATCTGTATTTCTTCTGTTGAGGGTCTGAACTGGGAGCGAGCCAAAGTGCCATTTCGTGATGTGTCCCAGTGTTGCTGTGGGCGAACAGGGCACTCAGGCTGGGGCTGCCGAGAGCTGGGTGATGGATGGGACCTGGCTGGGGCTATTTTCCTTTGATCCATCTTGTTGCAACCATCGTGTGCTTGTAAGCCAAAGGAAGTGATGGAAGAGTTTGTCTTGAAGGGTCTGGGTTTCAGGCTCTTGTCAGCTGCAAACCATAGGTGGTTTATGTAGGAGTGAGGAGCCTTAGGAGCAGCCTTGGAAAAAAGCTGAATCAATGGCAGAAGGAAGTAAGCTGGAGATAAAAGCATGCTGTGTTTGCATAAATAGTGTCACAGTGTTGGCTTACTAATTGGAGAAGGTCCATGAGGATAGTCATGGCCTGGAGCAGAATGTGCCAGGGAGGTTGGCACACTGTGGGGACTCATCCTGTGTGGGCACAGCTGGCACTTGGGAACAGAGTATTGTTTAAAGGAAGGAAATGAGTGACCATGGAGAGAAGGTGGAGCACCAAGGAAGAAGGTGCTGGTAGCTCAGTGTCATCCTGCTCACGTTAGGGGGTGGGAGTGAACTGGGGAAGGAGGTCACACAGTGGGCCTGCTACAACCCTGCATGAGCAGTCCCACCATCTGAAGCTGTGCACAGCAGCAGAGCAGGTGAAAGAAAAACAGGTAAAAGTTTTTCAGGTCCTGAGAACAGTGCAAATGGAAAAGGGAAGGAAACGTGATAGGGAAACATAGAAATGAAGGATTCCGTTTTGATACGTTGCATGTCCTAGTGTTTCACCTGGCAAATCACAAGGATAATGATGTTCCTTTGTACCTTTTCATCTGAGTGCTTGAGTGTCAGGAGATAATTGTTATATTTGGCGAAATACTTAGAAAACATTTGTACCTCTATATCTGTTTCACTTTCCTGGTATGCAGGGAGAAGGATTAAATATATTTTTATCAAAAGTGTTATTGAATGGGAAGATTCAAAATGATAAAGTGCTGGACTATGAAAACATGATTATTCAAATCTGGTGTGACTGGACCTCTTAGCTTAAATGCAGCATGTCATTTCAAAGGCGCTAAAGCCAGATGGATAACTTGCCCCAGATGTTTAGATTCAGTGGAGCAATCACACATGGTGTTTTGAACAAAGTGGTCTATACCCTAATAATGATATTTTGTGAATAATACTGTAATTGCAGACACCTTCCTTTGTCTGTATTTTTCACACAAACTGGCACCCATGGCAAGCACAATGTTTGTCAGACTAGCTTCAAAATCTTAATGTGTTGCTTTCTTGTTACAGTGACTTGAAAGTACTTGCTCTGTTTCTTTTCTTCAATGAAATTAACAGCTTGTTGAAAGCTAAGGTTGCACGTTGGATTCATAATCAGTTTTGTTTATACAGAATATTTTATTTTCTGCCTTTCTTTCATTTTGGGGGGCATTTATATATTAACAGAACTTCCATTAACTCCTGCTGTTTATTCTTTTCCCTTAAGCTACAGCCCTTTGTTGTAGCATCACAGAGTTGACCCTGGAACCAATTACTGTGCATAACATCCAGAAGATGATGAAGCTTATTCTGCAGCTATTGTTTTCCAGCAGTCCTGGTGTACATAATTCTCATAGTGCAGTAGGATAACTGTGTTTAAGAACTTTGTGACACTACTTGGCCAAAACCAGTAGTAAAACCCATAAAAAAAGGCTCCTTTGCTGATCTCCTGCTTTACAGTCCCAAGAGCACAGCTGGGAAAGTTGCAGCATTCTTCCTGCATTTGGAGAGTCGGGATGTTCTCCATTAGTTTTGATGTCTGTCGCTTCCCTGGAAGTGAGCGCATGTGTAAATGTGACACAGATGTTGTATGAAAGCTTAATTGTGCCTCTCTTTACTTTAAGCTGTGGTGCTGTTCTGTTTTGACGCCCACCCTCCCACCCCAAAAGGTTTTTTCCTGAGAAGAGAAGGGAAACCGTTTTCCCATTCCTCTCTTACTCAAGAGTTAATTATATTCTGCACTGTGACTATACCTCAGCAAAAACTGAATGGAAAAACAAGACTCTTGAAGGAAAGGCGGAAGTTTTTAGTCAAGCTTAGATTTTGTGTTCTTTCTGTTTCTTCTAAGGACTTAGAAGTTGTTACTGATTTCAGCCAAACGAAGAAATCCCACCCTGAGGTTACGTTCATCCATGTGCTTTGTTTCTGACAGAGCTTAAATCCTCATGTTTGGTTGCAGGTCGTTGACAGCCAACTTGGTTAAGTTGTCACAGGTGCAACTGTAAGCAGCCAGCAGGAACTGAAGAAACACGGGTAATCCCACTTAGGAAATCCCCTAGTAGCTTGGTGCTCCCTTGAAGCAGAACACCAGAAATACAGTTAGTGGCAGTTAGGGGGAAAAAAAAAAGGAAGAAAAGAAATCCTCGCTCATGAATCAAAATTAAAGTGATACACACTTCTCTAATTTCTGGGGTTACCATGTTATCACTGCTCTTCTTACAGTCTTCTTCTTCTTGCTGGACTGCTGAAACCAAAGAAGAAATCGCTTGATCATTGTCTTAAACTAATACTATACTCTGGTTCTGGGATGCAGTCAGACTGGATGAACCTGTTTAATTTTATTCTGCTGTATTTATTTTTGCTGTATTTATTTCTGTGTATGCCTTTGTGCCCATAGAGTTTTCATGCTTTCACAATCACCAGTGTAATCTCTTCCTTCATTTGCAACCCCCAATACAGCAAAATGAAACAAGCCATTTTTTCAAGATGTCTGAGACCCAATTTGTTTATATTTTCAGATAAGCAGTAACAAGAGTAGTCTCATTATTTTTGTGAATAACTGTAGCATAGATTTTAATTTTTTTTTAGTTACCTGAATCATGAGGTAACGAGATTGTCAAAATCCAGTTCTAAACTAACACGGCTTGTAACCTGTGTTTGTGGAAGAAAATTAATTGAGCAGATCTGAGACAATTTTGGTGTTTGTTGTTTTTAGGGTTTTTTCCCAGAAGTGGAGCTTCCTGTCTCTTTCTAGAAAAATGGTCAGCTTTCTGGGGAGGAAGAAGTATGTGAAATGCATTATTTCATATGTCATTTAAAAGAAAAAAAAAATAGCAACCTTATTGTCCATCAACTTCTGTTGGTCAAAAATACTTTTTTTTTTCTTTTTTTCTTGGATCTTTTAAGAACATGGCTTCCATTTTCACAGAATTATATACGTGATTTTTTTCTGTTAGAAAGAGGCACAGTCACAATGTCGCAGAATCATTTTCAAGTGGAAAGCTTGACAAAGTCCCCAAGGGAAAAGTAAAAAAAAAACTTTAAACAGGGATCAAACCAGAGAATTAAGGAGTAGATAATGGTATACCTGAGAATTGTGAAAGTGTTAATGACCAAAGTCTTCCAGAAGGATTTCCCACTGCGTGCTACCATTTTCAAACGCACAGCTGTGTCTAATTACCTAAAACTGATGTACAGTGCAATTGAACTATATCATGAAAATGCTGCATCTGAAGAGCCAGGTAACAGGGCAGCTGACCACCTATGTGAGCAAATAAGCCAGCGTCTGTGCAATCTGGGCATACAAATTCATGAGGAGCATATTCAGATGTTCACAGACCTTTGCAGGCCTAGCTTGTGAGTTGGTGCCATCCCCTGCCCTCAGACTGGACACAGATACATGGAAGTCAAGTGAGAAAACAGCAGAGAGAAGGCCAGTCAGTCAGGAGCATGGTGTCTAAAGTTCATGGAAAACATTTCTAGATTCAGTTTCAAGCCATAAATAAAAATAATCCAGCAAATAGTTACTTCAAAAATAGAAGCAATCTGACTTTTTAGAATTTCTGAACAGCTGATATCATGACCCTGTATTCTTTGTTATTTATGGAAATCTGTTACTTGCCAGACTGTGAAAATGGCTGCCTGCTTGTATATATATTATTTTTGAATTGCTTATAACCTAACAGCAGCATTTTTCACTGAAAGCTTAATAAAAATATGAAAAATTGAAAACACATCATCTCTTTATTAATACCTAGATATGAAGCTATTTCAGTGCTTTAAACATTCAAATCATTTGTGTGAAACAAAAAGGCTGGAAAAGCTTTCCCAAATAAATGGCTGTCATCAAAGCTTCTTTCCATATAAGGCTCATATTTCAGCTCCAGGCCTAGCTAAAAAGAACAGAAGTACATGATCATCACATAATTAATAAATTACTCCCTTCTGATGGTGTAGTAATTTTACTACGCTTTCTTTAAAGTGCAATTAGTTATTTTCCTACATTATGAAGTTTGTTTGAGCTTAATATCTTTTATTTTGCTCAGCTGATGTAAGGCAAAGCTAATCTTCATAACTGATTTACTAAATGCTGCTGTTTGTATTTGCCTGTCCATGTCGAGTATCACATGGGCCTTTAAACTAGCTGAGGAATTATGTGGAAGCAATGGAGTGAAGTTAGTGATAAATTACTTGTTTGCTATCAAATCTGTTTCCCTCTTTGTCTTGTTTTCACTTCACCCTGCCACCAAACCAACGGCTCAGCCAATTCAGCTGTAAATTTCTTAGTGGAAACTCTTCGGTCTCTTCAACTGCCCTGTCTCCAAACCAGTGTTTCGAACCAAATTCAGGACTTGCCTGGAAGTCTGTATCCGTAAGCCCTGGGAGTGGAATAGCTGAGAGTCTGACCCATTAGAAGCAACTACCGACTGTACATGTGCAAGGTGTCTACAGCCTGACCCCTGCACACAAGCTGTTGAACAAGAGCTTGGTGTGAGAAAAATATTTTAAAGTGAAGATAGGAGTAGGATTGGGTTTTGCTGTTTACAGGAAGCATGAGAGAAGAGGCTCTACTGGTGTGTTCAGTCAGGATGTTAATGAGTTTCTGGTCAAAATGTGGCTCCACTGAGTTGGTGGAAAAGATGAGTGGCAGGTTGTAAAAAGTCAAGTATAAAACCAGTATTACTGATCTTGGAGTCTGCAAGTCCAGAGTATGCAGGCTCCAAAACTCAGTCAAAATAAACAAAATTTATCTCTGGGTAAGAAAAGGTGGAGATTTGCACAAAGCCTTCTTCAGGCTGGTTTCCTAACAGGCTGAGCTGGGGAGAGGATGGCTTTTGGCAAGGAAAGTTTGAGTTTGTCAGAAATACTTTAGCATTTTTTTGCTTCTGTCAGACAGAAGCCTAGGAACTGTGCTGTTTACAGAATATGTACTACTACTTTGCCAAAGCCCAAACAGGTTTTTTGACAATCCTTATGCTTCCAGTATACTCTGACCTGCCTTCTATGCAAAGAGAGTGCCTTAAGGCTGGTGTCTAGACGGAGCCTTGTATTTCAACAAAGGGAATTAAAAGTAGGCTCTGATATCCGTAAATTTGCAGAGAAAACTGTATTTTGGCTACGTGCCTCTCATCATTATTGGAGAAAATGTTACATATTTTGTTGATTCCTGGGATGTATAAAGATAGGGAAGGCATGTCAGGTGTTGCTTGTCAGGACATAACTATATCATGGCTGTTTCAAATGCCACTGCTGAACTGCTGTTGTAAAGATTAAAAAGTGAGGCTGCTGTTTGTAGACAATCCTATTCCATATCTCAGGTGTCATTGTAGTAAAGGAGTATTCTGCTCTTACAAACCATACAGAGGCAGCTCAGTGAGCTTGACCTTAAATCTAAAATGAAATTGTGATCTGTTCTGCACCCTGCAGTATGGACTGAGAGAGTCAGGATGGTAATTCTTCAGTCATGGTGAATTGTAAGTAAATAAACAAGGCACTAGTACATAGGACTGTTTGTAGTTAGTAGATGCTTATTTGTTGTATTAACCTTGCTCCAAATTTCAAAGGTGTGCTGCCATTTGCTACCATTAGAATTAATACCATCACGGAGTAAGTTACTTGGGTAATGTCTCTGTCAGGGTTAATACAGTGTGGGTCATGTTGCAAGACTTAGTTCCTCAAACGCCCAGTGTGTTCGTAAATATAGCTATTCCTGGTGCATTATTTACTCATTTTAAAAGTAACATCAAAACTTTGGGCCGTAACACAAAGGTTTTTTATTCTTTGATTTTAGTTCAAAGTCACTTTATCAGGATGAGACATAGTAGATGCTCAGTGCAAAATATCTGAGGGAGTGTGAGGCAAATGCGCTTCCCAGCCTTCAACTCAAAACACTCTCAAAGCTCTCAAGCTTTTAAGAGATTTAAGACTGAAACCTCAAGTTCAGATTTGCCTTATGGATTTTATTCTTGACAATAAATTGTACAAAGTAGGTATACATGAAATGCTGTTTTGCTGATTCACTAAGAGTCGTATCATAGGTCTTAGAAAAAGTCAGCTTTTGTTTTCAGATCATCTACATTCCCTTATAACTGCTTGCATTGTTGAAAATAGTTCCCTGTAAATGCCCCTCTATCCTTCATCTGCAGTGCTCTGCTGTTGGTGAACAGCAGGTTTAGAGTTTTGACTAATAGGCTGGGACTCAAATGGATGACCTCTATCAATTATTCATCATAGATCTGAGTAGCCAGTGTATAACACTGACAACATTCATACCTTTCTACTGTAATATGAACTGCAAACGATATAGTGATTGATAGATTACCCTTGGTCATTTTTATTAATTCCTGTTGCTATGTTCTGTAACCTGTTTTTCATTGCTTAAGCTATGGACCCACTGGGTTTTTAAAAACTCCTACTGTCCAGAGCTAGGAGAGGCTCTGAATTTACTGGTTTTTATCTATTTGTGTTATTCGGACTAGTTTTCCTTCTTTTGAGGTTAGTAGTTGTATCACTGGTGATTTCACTGGGATCACAACAGGCTTATTGTACATATTTAGAATAGTATTAGATGAATGAAATGAAAGGTGGTTGGGGGAATCTGTGCTGTGGCTGATGGTGAGTAGAAGTGAGTAGAGCTATGGGAAGGAGAGCTCTCAACAAAAGCAGAGAAAGAAATGTTGCTTGCCCTTTGCTCATGGACTGCTTCTGTTTGCCTGGTAGGTTAATGAAGAAAGAAGGTTGAAATACAAGGGTTGAGGTGTTTTGCTTCCTAACTGCTGCATAAGGGAGTTCCATTGTTTCACCCTACATTATGCATACTGTGCTGTGAAGAGCCTCGAATGCAAATTTAGTGATTCAGAATAAGCTGAAGTTTTAAGAGCATTTAAATCAGTTTACTCAGGGTCTTACTGGAGAAGTGTTTTCTGAAGTCCAGAGTGAGAAAAGGCCTTGAATTTTTAATTTTTAATTTATTTGGGTTATGGAATACATTGCATATAAACACATTTATATGCATTTATATTTGTGTTTTTGCAAATTTAATAAGAGCTGTAGGTAAAGATATGTAAAAACTTAGTTCTGCATTTAAACATGCTGCTTACCAGTTCATAGAAAGGGCCTGTTTAGAAGGTAAGAATAAAATTGAGTCAGACGTGGGAGAAACCAACTCTGGCCCCTGTGCTGGAAGACAGAAGGGGATGGAGGGGAGTCCTAGTTTGTGACAACATCCAAAAGTAACCCAAAATTGGAAGATAAGCAAGAAGTACCTGTTTCAAGGTGACTTAGGTGCACTCTGTGTTGCAGGTTCTGCCAACAGAATTGTCTGTGTTAGGTGTGTTAGGCTTAAAGCAGCATTACCCCTTGAGCCCTGTAGGTCTGGTGGAAGGGACCCCAGGTGCAGATGCAACACTACCAAGTGGCACTTCCAGCTGGGTTTTGTGTTGAGGAGGGGGTTGGAGGAAGGGCTGTGACAACACAAACAGCAGCCTTGCCAGGGTATCTCCATCCATGCTGACAGTCACATAGATGTCTGGTTTTTGGCTGCTGGCATGGATGTAACGTTGCTACTCTTGGCACGAGGATCCACGCATTGACATCCCCTAAGACCTGAGCAAGGGCTTCTTAGTGAGGGGTGAGAGGGATGGTGGTGACTTGCTCTGTAGTAGCAGCTACACCACGATTCCCTTGTGTGTGAGGGTGCTGTTGTACTTGGGGTTTGCACAAGCAGGAAACAAGAAGTGTTTGGAAACCCTGCCACCTGCGGTCACAAGTTTGCTTCAGTCATAGGCATTAAACCAGGAAATCTCTTCCCTTCAGCTTCTTTCCAGGGAAAGAGCTGTGGCAAGTTGTTGCTTTATGCATTGCAGGAGACTGTACCTGGTGTGTTAGGTTACCAAGCAGACCTGCTGGCACATCTGAATCCTGATCTGTCTGCCTGGCCTCCCCCAGCAGCCCTAGTGTGTCAGATACCTTTCCCTAGGGAACACCAATCCTTGTGCTCTGCTCCCTTGTATTTGCTGTGGGTCTTTAGCGTAGCTGAAAGTAGGACTGTTCTCCACTCATCAGTCCACCTTAACAGAGCATTACTAGCCAACATATTTTGTTGATCAGTGTGATTCCAACTCTGCAGCAATATGTAGACTAACCAGATGGAGGCTTGTACCTCTTGTGATTGTAAAATTAACCAGAATCATTGATAGTTACGAGAGTGATGACGGAGACCCAGGCGCTGTCAGAACAATGTGCTTTGAGGCATGCTTAAATCTGTTAGGACAATATTTCATGTTGCTGCGTGCTCAGTACACAATTCTACAGCACAGCAAGGCACGTATGCCTCATTCAGCTCTGAGGGCGGATAAAGGATGAAAATTATTCACTACTGAATTTGACTCAGCAAAGAAGGTGCAGGTTCCGCTCCATTCAGAGGCATAGCCAAGAAATTTTAGTCGAAGGTCTGGGTGACTGGATTTGTGGGTTTTGTTTATTTTTTAACAGGCCTAACTAGGATTTTCTGTCTGAATAAAACAAAGTTTTTTAATAGGTATCTAGTGTGAGAACTTCCAGGGAATCAGTGAGAAATTTGTAAGGAACAGCTGGAAATAACAGTGGAGACGGCAGTGTCATCTCTTTTCTCTTCCTGCCACACAGCCCACAGGCGTACTGTAGTTCCCTGTTCCATTTGCATCAGTGACTGAAGGACCTATTTAAATGAATGAAGTTAATGAATTAATAAATGCAGAATGGGGGAGAAACCTGCATTACAAAAGGTACTTTGTTCTTAGATGCTGAGAGTAAGAGTTGGGTTTGATATTTCACAACATAGCGCTGACTGCTGTTTGCTGTATTTCCTAATACACCCCTGGTAACATGAGATCACACCACAGATTCCTCCTATTAAATGGTTATTCAGATGTGTTGTGCTACCCGCAGCTTTTTGCTTGCATATGAATTATTAGGTGTTTGAATTAGCAAAACGTGGATTAGCAGAGTTTTTGCTTCGCTAGAGGTACAGCAGACTCTTTAGCCATTTGGTTGTCAGATACAGTCGTTCTGTGTTTGAGCGTCTCAAAATAATGCCTGCTAGTGCCTCTGTAATTAAACATCTGTCAGGGTTTTAGAAATGCCCTATGGGTTTTCTTTTTTTCGGGGAGGGGGAGAAAAGCCCCTGCTTTTAGGGGGAAAAATGCTATGTGCAACAGAAAAATACATTTTGTCTGTTTTAGCAGGAGGTCAAACTTAGGAGATCAGCAGCTTTCTTCTCCATTTTGGCTGATGTAAATAAGCAATAAATTTATTGAGACATCCGGCACAAAACTGGTGTGAGAACAGAACTTTGGGCCTTGTGTGGCAGCTTGAGCAGATGGGTGCTTCTTACTATTTCTTAAAAACTGAAATGACAGGGAGATTAGGTTTTAAAAATCACAGCTTCTGTCGCATGCATTAATTAAAGGATTTTAGTGTAATAATTCTATCTTATTGTTCTAGAGCATACGCTCAGCTACTTTCAATTTTTAAAAGTACTCAGCCTTTCTCTGGGAGCCACGGCTGTTTGTTCAGTTAAATTCCTTCTGATTAAAGCTCCCTGAATAGTCATTGCCTTCATATACCAAGACCAGCCCTGTTTTCTCTATGCTACGCTGGTAATGGGGTCACTGGGAGATTTCTGAATTAGAAGTTCTAACTGAAGTTATAGCGCTTCAGGGATGCTTCACTGCTCAGCACAGTCTGATGCGCCTCAAAGTGCCATTGGAGCACTTGGGGCAGTGGCTCATACATTTCTGTTCCTGACTCATTTGGCTCACAGGGGAAGCACTGAAGAAATTTTGGTTATTTCCTATCAGGTCCAAAATATCATTATACTTTTTAATGTGAAAAGAAGTTTGAACCCGGTGTCTGCAATGATCCAGCAGTACTAGCATTTCCCTTTTTTTTAGACATGCCTACACTAGCATCTCCTTTACTACTACTTCACTGCAAAATACAAACCTGCAGATTTTTCAAATCTGAAAATGGCATGTATTAAGAGTACCCATGTAGCAGCAATGTAGGTAGTTCTCCTCTGGGGACCCAAACTGATGAGATGTGACAAGGCTGCTTAAAGAAAAGGGCCCTTAAAGTAGCTGCCATGCAAGTTTTATTTAAAAATGTCAGTCCTATGTATACTGTGGATTTGTTACTGGTTTTGCTTCTTCCAGCAAAGCTTGACATTCCCTGGAAGAGCAGATGTTCATGGAATGAACTCCTTCTGGGGAATTAACTAATTAAGAAGGTCGAGCTTCTGCGTTCTTCCAAACCGTGTATCCCGAGGCTGCAGTGTAGTGTCAGGGCTCTTCCTTGGCAGTGCTTGATAGAACATGTAGGTTGAGAATGGGTGATGCCCTGTAACTGTCTGCCAGGCTGGTAATCTGGTGTTGGACTTCAGCAAGGGAAAAGGAAAAAGCTGCCAGTCCAACAGCTTTCCTCTTTTCCCTTTAAACTGATGATCAAATGTGGTGGAGGTGGCATCCATTTCAAGCAGTTTGCTGGGAGAGCCTATCTTGATACCAGTTCAGTGAGTGAGTAGGCAGACTTGATTTATGTTATCTCTGGCCAGCATTACCTGATAGACACGGGCTTTGCATCTGGGATATGCAGGTACTGTCATCAGCTCTGAGATGAACTTAGTGATGAGTAGTAAAATGATGATTTTTCTTCTTCTTTCTGTGTGGGTTTTTTTGTTTGTTTATTTTTTGGTTTGTTTTGTGTTGTTTTCTAGTTTTTATTTTTTTGGCCAAGCTGGCAAATGCCACTCCCAGCAGTTGGGAACCTCAGAGGAGTGGAGTTGTTCTTTGCCTCATTGAGTGCTACAGCTGCCTGTAACGAGCTATTAAGCTGTTAGAGCAAGCTGATCTATCTTTAGACTGTATTGACCCATTGTCACCCCAAGTCTTCATGTCTTAGAGGACAGGCCACATCAAGTGAGGGATTTCTTAGATCCTCTTAGATGCACGAAGGAGCTTGGTTAGAAGAGGTAGGATGGCACCCACCTGCAAGAAGACAACCTGGTAAAAGGGGGTGTTGGTTGTCTGTTTCCAGCTTTGGGGCAGTGGAAAACCTCCTCAGAGGGAGTTAAAAAAAAGAAAGATGAGACTTGTTCAGTGGTGGCTTTCCATTTTGAGGCTGCAGCCACCTCTTGCAGAGAAAATCTGTGGAATGGAGAAGACTAACTTGGCAAGGATTTGAGTTTGAGAAGACTGGCAGAAGGATAGAGAAACCCCCCATTACCCCTCCTCATGCATTTCAGTTTGGATTATAGAACCCGTCAGCCTAGAATTTGGAGGCAACTTTAACTGAGCTCATTCAGATACATTACATTTCTCACACTTAATTTTAAAATGAAGGTTAGAAAAATTTCAAGAAAGCTACTTAATAATGAGTCTGAGATCTAAATATGCTTATTTTGGAGAAAGTACTTGTAGCAGTGTGATATTATAATACTAAAACTACTGCTTTCCACAGAAAATAATTAATTTCTTGTGATTCAGTTATGTTAGACAAAGTATTGCTTTGTTTTTCTGGGGTTTTTTTTCAGCCTAGTAACAAGATGACTCAGATAGTAACCTGGATAATTAGGTTACATAGAAACAACTTCTGTTAAAAATATAGGTTTATGTTCTCAACATTACAATTTAAATTTGTTACCAGTAGCAGTAGATCAATTTTGAACCAAAATAGGATATGCATAAAAAATTCAGCTCCATTTTAAAGGTACTTCTCATTGTAAATATAGGAATATGACACTGCAGTAACATTTTTTAGCTAAACCAAATGAAGAGATTTTTAGAAGAGCTGCTGTGACACACTTTTTGATTTGTTTGAAAATGAGGATTATGTTTTACCACAATATTGAAAGTACTCCATAGTCTTAAAAGTTTTAAGTTGTGTCTGTTGAGAGGATTTCCAGGGTAAAACTGTCCTTCACTTGCAAGTCCAATGCCTAGCAGCAAGAAAACGTTTAGCACAGTGTAAGTGCCAGTAATATTCAGCTGTATGAAATTCACAGTAGGCTAATTGAAATCTGAATTTTGTATTTAGGTTGAGGGAGCATGAATTTCTTGGGCAAGAGTTTCTGCCTAAAGGAAGTTTTTTGACTTTGCCTAAGGGCAAATACAGTGCACTGGAAGTATAAAGAAAACTGAGAAGAGTGGGTTCAGAGATGCTGGGACAAGGGAAAAGATAGAGGGCTGTTTGTTTATTTTAAATTTACATTTTTTTCATAATGACTTTTTTTGCCGTACATAATTATTCTGAGCTTCACTGCAACTAGTTAACTAGAGTCAAAAGAAGGAGTAATCAAAAGAAGGAATAAGGGTTTACAAACTCTGATGTAAATGCTCAATTGCAGTAAATGATGAGGACTAGATATGGTGAGGAGTTATGATCAGCAAGGCTGTTTTCAATGCATTACATCTTAAAAACTGGAAGTGTACCAGTTTATTAAGTTCTCTGTCCTGGCCAGGGCAGGCGATCAAGGAACCACAACTGAAATTAACACAGTCTTCTGTGTGTAGAGCTGAGTCGGGGAGAGGACAAATCTTCTCAGTTAGTTGGAGCTAAGAGACACACTCACTTCTGAGTAACAGTGCTCTTCCTCCAGAGGATAGAGAACTTTAATCTCACAGGGATTGAAAAACTTTCTCATGGTTGTTTATGGGACATAAAGTATGTAGTAAACCCAAAAACTGTAGCTTGGAATGTCTTTGGTTGTCTGTAACTACAAAACCATCCGCCTTCTGAGATGCATTTTTTGTCTTGTGAAGCAGAGAATGGAGCAAGACAAAAGGACAGAGAAAGAGTACTGATGACTAGCAAAAAGGATGTGTTCAGAAGATACTGGAAGGGTGTGGGGATGAAGGTAAAAGGCATTACACCTATGTAATGTACTTTTCCACAGGCAAAAAAATACAGAAAGATAGGAAGATTCAGACAGGAAGGACAAAGGAGAAAACTGTTGGGGTAAAGTCATGTAGTGGAAGAGATTGAAAGGTTGACTCAGCTTCTCAGTTGTCAGAAAGTTTTGCTGCTGAGCTCTGTGTGCCGCTAAAAAGGGCGGCTTTTACACCTGTGACCCTAAATACAGACCTGGCTTATCTAGAAACCATGCTAAGCATTTCCTTCTCATGGGAAGCCTTCTCGCACAGCCTAAAAAAAGATGAAAGGAGGTACCTCATAGTGCAGGATTTCTTAATTATAGACAGAAGAAAACTTTAAAGAGTCTTAAAAACCAAAACAACCAAGGGGAAGGGGAATTGTCAGCCGTGAGCTTGGGAAAGCCAGTATTTCATCAACAAATACACAAAATTATGACAGAGCCTTGGAAAGTCCCTGGTAAACTCAGTGCTCATTTATGCTCTTATATTTTTCTGGGAACTTTCATTCTGAAATAATGAAGGAATTACGTGAATTAAGCCTAAATATTTAAACCAAGACAATTTTTTTTTGAGAATTTACTTTGGAAGTGCTGGCTTTTATAAAACTTTGCTAAAACATCCTTAAACTGCATGTTCCGACTCGGCTACTACTGTTGCTTTCCATTCCCAGATAGTCACATAGAAAAGTGAGGCATCAGGGAAGAGTCAGTGGTATGTTCTAATTTCTTCATAGGCTGGAAGTGAAAACAAATACCAGAGAAACAAGTGCACTTGGGTGCCCAGTGGCAGTGCAGAATATGATGAAATGTGCTTGTCGTCTGGAATGTCGCTTGCGAATGAAAGCATATGAAGTATGTTTTAATGCTATAAAGTAGGAGTACCCAAAATCTTGCATTGCTTCAAAAAACCTAGGCCTTTATTTCAGGACTCTTTCCTCTAAATAATTGAATTTTTTTTCCCCTGAGAATAGAGTTGGCTCCATTTATCTTTCTCCTGGTCTTTGTCTTAAGTTGAATGCAGAACATAATACTGTACTTATTTTTCTTCCTTGCTGTATTTGGCAAAATCTGAAGTTCTTATTCACGTGCACTCTCCAAACATTTTGAATTTAATAATGGGTTGTTGCAACATCCTAATTTGCCACAAACCAGCAGTCTGGAGTAGTTTAAAACTGACCTGGTTGCAAATGTCAGTGACCATCTCCACAGATACCTGTTTTCTTGTGCTAGTTACTGCTTATTAGTTTACTTCCCTGTTAGCTGTTAGCTTCTCCCACTAGCAGAGCACTTTTTTAATTGGCAAGAATGTTCTCTCAATTAGCACTTGGCAGGCAGAGGTTTTTGCATTTGTGAGGTCTTTGTATTCTCTTCTCCCATGTTTCTGTATTTTCCCCAGTGGCTGTGCTAGGAAAGTTCAAGCCATCCTTTCCTGTGGAGGGGAACATGTGGGCTAACTGATTACCATGCATCAAGAAGGACACTCTGTAAAGAAAGATAGAGTATGGCATTATCTCATCCTACTGCTGGCCACCCAAACTTCAGCCTGTTCTGACAGGGATTTTTCTACACAGTAGGGGCAGTGAACAAAAGTCAAAACGTCTGTGTTAGAGGTTTTGTCTCCTCTAAAATGAATGCCTTTCTACCATCTGCAGACATGGTTCTACCTTGTAAAGTAATCTATATTAACCTGTTAGGAACTAATTGCATCAAGAGAATTTTGGCTTAAAAAAAAAAAAAAAAAGAAAAATTACATAATACTGTTCATTATATAGAAAACCCTTGGTCTTCCTGCAATTACACCTGAAGTTACTGGACTCAATACAGCTTTATTTTTTTGATGGTAGCAAACACTTTGACCTGGGGTGAATTGTCTGTCACCATCAAACACATCAGCACACCTCAGTCCTGCAGGGAGCATTTGCCACTTGATGGAGCCTCTCTTTGCCCCACAGCTCTGACAGGAGCCCTGCACTTGTTCACCAAAGGACTTGTGTCCCTATTACACAGAGGTGGAGTGATACATATGAATTTGGTTATGGATGGCAGGAGGGATGGTGAACTCAGAGTGGGGACCAGGTTTCCCAAATTCACAGCTGTTCCAGGATGTAATGGGAAGAGCTGTGGGATGCTGGCTGCCCCTTCCTGGTCCCGTGGCCGTTTGAGCACTGCAGAGTGGATCTGTCTCCATCCTTTGGAAGTGTGGTGGTGGGTGTTCACACGAATGGCAATGGCTGTATGATCGCATTCAGTAGAGGGATGGGGCTGCCCCGAGTGGATGGTTGAAGCAAGGAGGAATCAGTGGCACTGCTGTCACCTGGGGATGCTTCTGTGGGGTCAGCCTCTTGTTTTCTTTGGTGGTGCTGCTGTGTTATTTGGTAACTTTTGTTTAAAATATTTTATTGGGTTTTTGTTTCCCAGCTTGACAGCGTTGCCTGGTGCAGGGGACTGAGCCGAGGCCACAGGTGCCGATGGTGCCAGGAGGGGTGCAGGCGCACGGAGGGGAGGTTTCTTCCTGTGCTGGGTCAGCGATGCTTAGAGCCGGTGGTGGTCCTGAGCAGCAGCGGGGGAAGGGGGGGGGGGCGGCACTGTCGCCTCCCGCCTTTTTCTGGCGGGTATTTTTGTTCTTTTTTTTTTGTTCTTGTTTGTTTGTTTTTTATTTGCCTGGAGGTTTGTTGCGCCGTGGGTAGGGTTTGGAGCAGGAGGCTTGGGCAGCCCCCGGACCAGCTCCCGACTCGAGCCCGCGAGGCGGTGGCGGTGCCTTGGGAAGCGGCTCCGGCATCATCCGCTGGGCGGCGGCGCCACCTGGCGGCCACAGCCGGAGCGGCCGGCGCCGGCACCTCCTCCCTCCCTCCTCCTCCTCCTCTTTCTCCTCCTCTTCTTGCCCGGCCTGCTCTCCTGCCCAGCAACCCGCAGCTGCCCGCTGGCTGCCGAGCCAAGCACTGACATCGGCATGCAGGGAAAATACCTGCGCCTTTAGTGACAGTGAAAATATCAGAGCTTTCTTGCAGGCGATGTGCTGTACAAACTGATTTCCCTGGGCTCTTTGGGGAGCTGCGGTGGGGGTGTTGGTGGCGGGGGAAGCCCGACTGGGCTGCACATGGCAATAGGGTCCTAGGCTGGGATTTCAACTGGGCGCGTTACCTGTGCGCAGGTGAAGGTGCCACGGTGAGCTCAGTAGTGCCGAGAGCGCATGACTGAACTCCCAGGGATGGGTAGCTCCGCTCACTATGGAACCTCCCTCACAAGGGCTTAAAGTCCCTTTGGAGGCTGTGTGTTCCTTCTGATTAAGGAACTAAAGCTGAAATTGGCTCAATGGGATTGATATCTGTGCATAAGGACTAGTTATCACCTGGACTTTGTGTGTAGTCAGGTGTGCGGGTGGATTAAGTCATGGATTAAATGCCTCTTAGTGAATAGATTTAAAATGACTCTGACTTTGAGAAGGATTTTCAAAACATTTTTATTTTCATGACGTTGGCCTAATCTGTATCTACCAGACTAGTTGTGGTGCTAAGTACTTCTTTATGTGGTGATACTGGGAAGACACACACACACGCTCTTTGTAACTGTCTGGGCAAATATCTGTTTTTCTATATGATTCTCTACTATTTAGGAATCTGAATTAACCAGGTTAATTTCTTAAGCCCATTCTTCTGTAGACAAGTTTTATTTCAGTCTGGAAGCAGTATTAAGGGGCTAACTGTGGTTGGGATGGGTGGTATCCTGCCATTTGTAACAGCAGGGTGTGGATAAATGATAAGGAAGTGATGTCAGAGTTCTGAGGAACTCCTTATTTATTAGTAAATTAATCTTTCTTTTTTTGTTGTTTTTTTTTTTTTTTCCCTGTGGAGTGTTATGTTCATAAAAACAGACCCTGCAATTGATACATGTCTGGAGCAGAGGAGTGGGGGTGGTTTGGTTACCTTAGTTCCCCTCATCCGTCCCCAGTGTATCCACTCCCCAGTAGAGTTGTTCTCACCAGACTTATTGTGTGCTGCTGGGAAAGCAGATGGCCTTCCTGAGATTCCAAAAAATCAGGTCCCCGTAAGTCCTGAACACCGGGGAATAATTAACACTTAAACTCCTCAGGAGGAGAGGTGTCAGTACTGCTTCCTACAAAAATACACCAAGCCACAGCCCTTGCCCAAGGTGCAGCTTGTTCCTTGTTCCCAGTGAGATGCATTTCCATCCTGCCAGGTTTGCACGTCTGAGCAGACAGGCTTTGCACTGAAGCATTAGACATCTTTCTGTTTAAGGACACCTCATAAATAACTGATCATCGACATTTTAAAATGTTCCTCTCTTCATCCCATGGCAGGCCCAGGGATCTTTTGTGGGGCTTGCTCTCAATATGGAGGCAAGAGATGGTTAAAGGAGCCCCTTGCCCAAAGGGATGTTTGCAAAATGCTGCAGGTACATGCATAGAAGTTCTTTTTTATCAAACCAAGTTTTTAAGCTGCCTTTAAATATACTTATCTGCTCACTTGTAAGGAATGCAATAAAATGAGTGCTGGGGGAAGGAAATAGATGTGAAGTACTATCCTGCCCTTCTGGATGTGTGTATGTGGTTGTTTGGTTTTCTGCTTTTAATCCCTTTGAAAAGGAGAAGTTCCAAATTAAGCCAGCCTGTGGCAGTGTTTTTCAGCATTTCTTTTGCTTCTGCTGCTTTTAAAGCTTAAGCCTTGGTGCTAATTGGAAAGTGGAGAAGCTTCCTATGTGCTACATGCAGTAGTTAGTTTCAGATTTAATAATGTTTTAGCATTTTCACACAGCTGTTATTAAAAGGATGGGGTGATATAAATAGTCATGGCTCACAGGTGCAGAATTACTGTTTCATTGTCTCTGAAGCTTATTTTAAGTGATGTGTTTCTATTGCCATTTTTCAAATGGATTTGATTTCTCTTTCCCATCCTCCTTTAGCATAACAAGGTTTCTATTATTTGAAGGGTTAATTAAAACATGTTTACAGCTGGTTCTTCTTTTTTTCAAGATGTCTTTGAGACCCTTGTCTCCTGACCTTTCTGAGTTACATCATGCACCCTGGGATGATTCTCATCTGACTTCTTTCCCAAACAGAAGACTTCCTCTGTCTCTTCCACCAGAGTTTAATAGATGTTGGTATTTATTTATTTTATCTTTTAAATGACATCCTAAAAGTTATTTTTTTCCCTTTACTCATTTTTTCAGAAGAGAATTTAAAAAGTATGAATGTAAGTGAACCCAGAACTCTGGTGTTCTCGTGAGGTCTCTAATTTACTTCTTGGTGTAAAAGGAATGATGTCAGGAAAAATGCTAAAGCTCCATATCCCTTTCTGGAGTGCATTTTGCCTGCAGACAGCTGCCCTTTCTGCTGCTGTGCTGGTGGTGCTAGGTTCCAGCCTGCTTTGTCTATCAGCTCTTCAAGGGGATTATGGAAGTTGCCAGTAAATGGCTGATGTCTTTAGTGATCTGCATAAGGCTGTCACAGAGTAGTTTCAAGCCAGATCTGAAGCACCATTTACTTTTCTGGAAACCTTCCATTGTTATTGTTACTGCAGGGAGGTCAGTGCATGGAAGGGGAAAGGGAAGGTACTTACCTAGCCATTAACCAACCTGCAAATACCCCTGTCCTGTGCAGTCAATAGGGGCAAGCACTGCCAATGCCAAGCCAGAGGCAGCTGCAGGGGAGCTGTGTCTGATATCTGCAGCCCGTTCTCTTGAGGCCTTTGGCTCAGGGCTGCAGGTTGTGTGTCACATGTACAGCACCTTTGGGGCAGTTCAGCTGCAGTGGGTACCAAGTCAGTGGCCTTGGCTGAGTGACCAAAGGCTGCCCTTGTGCCTACAGTCACATCCTCCTCGGGAGCCCTGGTTCCCTTTGGTCCATCCAGAGAAGAGCTGTTCAAATCAACTTTTGGTCTTTCAGTAGCATAGGGCCTTCTTCTGCCTTGAGGAAAACTGCAGGGCTCGGTACCTCATCTCTGCTGCCACATGCTTGCAGCATCACATAATGGTGCTAATTATGATCCAGCAATATCACACCTCGCCAAAATCATCTGGTTTCCAGTGGTGGTCACAGAATCATAGTTCAGTTTGTCCAGCCTATGTGTTGGGTTTAATAAGGTGTACTTCTTTCCCTATTGCAACCCTATTTTCTTCCATTCTCTTTTCAAAGTCCTCTTTCCTCTGAAAGCCAGAAAAACAATAAGCTCAAGAAAGCATATTTTCAGTCCAAGCACTGTGTAACTACCGAATCTTTAAATTTGTGTAACACGTAGAATCTAAGTTCTCCTTTCTGTCATGTGCTCCTGTATTTTATGTGATGGACATGCACAGTAGAGATTCTCGACTGCCTTAAGTCTGTTTGCAGAGTCACCAGCTATGGTTGCATGGCCTTCAGCAGGAGAAACAAGGTAAATTAGGTCATGCAGAGCTCCTTACTTCTGTGACTGCTGCCTCTGTTACCACGCTGGGCTTGCCGGCTGTAGCTGAGGTATTTCTGCAGAATGCTGGCTGACAGCACAGCTGTACCCTCTGTTTTTAGATTGAGTAGCTGTAGTAAAGGGCTTTATGATGTATGGCAATACACTACCCATGCTTAATAAATGATGGGAGAAATGAAATACTGGATGAGGTATGTTAAGCTGTGTGGGACGGCTGCCAGTCCACAGTCCTGGCCTGGAAAGCCTTCCTCCTTTTAAAGCACTTGAAGGAAGATGAACAGGTGGTGGTCAAGAAGATGCTGTGGAGCAGACATTGTGGCAGATCTGACTGTTGGAATGAAAGGGAAAATCTCCAGGAAGATTTACAACTGTTTGGGTCTATGTTTGGAGGGATTGTACGGGCAAGCTGCCACTTGCTTAAAAAAATCTGAGTCATAGTTTTCCATCTCCTCTGCAAGTATTTTTGATGCATCAAAGCCAATTGCGCTTCTCTTCCTGTGCCTTAAACTAAAAGAAAAGAACCAATACTCAAAAAAACCACAAGAGCCCTTGCTCAAATCCAACCCTCTGAAATTTAATTATGTATCCTGCTGTGTTAATGGTCTTAAACCCTTTCTTTTTCCTCCATCTACCTGCACCAAACTTCACAGGCAGGGCCACACACGGAGAAATGTGCAGCAGCTACAGAGCATACTGGAGGCATTCTGCCTAGGTTTTGGACCACTTCTACTGTATCGCTGTTAACTCTGAAATTATGACAAAGCTGTGTTAAGAGTCAAATTGGTATCATCTGGCCTAATCACTGCCTAATTTTGCAGAGCATTCCAGGGGTTTTATATCCCATAATTTTCTTTAAGTATATTATGAGCAGCAACATTTAAGGCAATACCAAATGGTACAGTTTCATTTTGGCAAGCAGGCCCTGCAAATGTGTTTGTATTGGTTGTGTGTAGGTATTCCTCTGTCCCTTTATTTTACCCACGATTTTTAGGTAAGTAGATACATTCCCTCACCATTTTCCAGGACCCAGACTGTAGCTAGAGCAGCCCTCTGTGAGATGGGAAGACATCAGGATGCTCTTGAAGAGGACAAAGAGGGGCTGTGGGCCATGACCAAGAAGTCCGATCCCAAGTCCCAGAAGGCGCTATGCTGGGGATGCAAGCGGGATGGGGCGTCAGGATGGGGATCAGATGCATTAGTTGCAGCCTTGCTTTGTAGAACTGGTCAGACCAGTGTCACCTTCCCTCAGGTCTAGATAAAAGACAACAAAACTTTACTCACAAATGGTGAAAGTCCCAGTGAAGTCTTCACTACTACCCTTGGGTCGATACAATATGCATGAAGGGTGAAAAAGGCACTTGGAAATGCTGTGATAACAGGAGCTACAGCTTCACCTGCAGTTAAGTACATGTTATTTTGTGGGGCTTTTTGCCTGCTGCTGGGCAGAGAATAGGCTCATGGACCTCTGTGAGAAATACACAGGTGAAAGGACTGGTAAGTCATGACTAGCTCTGCCACTGCCCAGAATTCCTATGTGCCATGTATAGAATGACTTACCAAAAAAAATGCCACCGAGGAGGTACAGAGAAGTGTGATGAACACTGGAAATGTCGTGTCTGTGGCCTGCTGCCAGCAGCAGCCATTTTACCCACATTTGCACTTTCACTTCATTACGTGCCCTGCTGTGGATGCTTTCCTTCCATAACCCCCAAGTCTGTGTTGACTCTGGAAGGGCTGATACCTGGGAGACAGATCCCAAAGCACCTGCCCTAGAAGAGGGTTTGTATTTGAGGTTCAGTACAAAGCTTTTTGCACCTGATGCGCACTGGTGCGAAGCTGAGGGTGTTGAAAAGATACTGTTTAAGAGGATATTGGAATAATTTGTGCATGGAGATGCTGTTTCAACCAGTTAACTTCTGGGAGGCTGGTAACATCAGTACCCTAGATAACAACAAAGCCAAATATTCTTCAAGAAAACATTGTAGGCAAGGTAGCTGGAGAGAAGTTCACTGTGAACTTTCAGGCTTGTTTTTCCAGTACCTAACAATGTGCACTTCACTCTGAGAGATTTTGGACCCGATACCCTTTACAGCCTAGTTCCTTAGTTACTTTTTTGGTGCCTATTCTCTTGATTATGCTTGAAATTCCAATAACCTTGCTGGCATTTCCATCTGTAGCTGTGCGGATGGTTTCAGATCTCCCTTTTCTTTTTGCAAAAAAAGAAGTGATCTTGAAGGGTGACATAACTCTAAAGCATTTCTGCTGTGCAGAGGACTTTGTAATTTTACTGAGCTAGGGAATACCTTGTAGAAAGAGGTCTTTTGTGTGCTGTACTGTTACTGTTGTCAGACTCAGATTTCACTCATCTTAAAAAGTTAAGTTTCAAATGTAATCAACTAAAATTTTGTGCTTTTTTCCACTTACTTTGCTGACATTTGAGATTCTTTCTGAAATGCAAAACTAATGCAGTATCTCTGATGATAACAACACTAATAATCTAAAATAATTCAGAAATCTCAACATGTGCCGTCCAGAACTGAACAAACTTTACTAAGTCTGATGGTCACATATTCATGATTTTTTGCTGTCTGGATTGTAAGAGCTCTGTGGATTTTGTTTTCACAAGCAGCAGGTGTCATACTGGACAAATTAGTCAAATGGAGACCAGAAGCATTAGAAATGATGGGCTCGGCTGGCCTGTCCTGCTTTTGTCCCCTGCAGTGTCCCCCAGTTCTGCAGGGGAAAGGATAAGAACAATGCAATGGGGCCCTTCAGCTGTTTGCACTCTCTGGCCTCGGCAGGATGATGCATTTGACAGCGAGGGTAAAAAGTAACTTGCAGGTAAAATTAGAAATTGTGGAGGGTAAAGTTAGTGAAATGAAGGAAACGGGACTTTGAGATAAATCAGTTCATTGCTGTTCCAGGAATAAAGGGAAGCCTGGAAAAAAAAAAAAGGAGGAAAACCAGCTGAAAAATAGCATAGTCATAAAAATAATTGAATTAAAGACACCGACCATTAGTCATATAATCGTTGTGGCAACAGCAGTAGTACTGTTTGGGAAGTAAATGGTGTAAAAAATGTTAAATCTTGTTACTCTAGGGTGCCTGTTGTGCTTTAGGAGTATTATTCTCCAATTTGGTATCACCACTAACATCATGCTGCTGCTGGTCACTTCCTCCTCCCCCTCTTATTGGAAGCACAAAAAGCAAAAATCACAGATTGAGATGAGCAATTTACTGGAAACAGAAATTAGATAACAAAAAAACAAACAGTAACAGCAACAATATTAATAATAAGAGGTATAAGAAAAACGATTTACACTCAAAAAAACCCCAACAACAAACAAATACAGGACTTTTCTGATCTGCAGGTTTCTCCCTTCTCCCAGGCAGTGAGAGTGTCCCTTTCCCCTGCCCAGCAATTACCTGAGGTGGTATCAAATGACATTAGGGTCCTGGCCATGCCCCCTCCCAGCTCTTGCAAAAATTAGCCCTGTCCTGGCCAAAACCAGGACAGTGCCTAAAAAAAGTTAAATTTTTTTCATGAGATAATTGTTTTTCACCTCTGGGCCCACTCCCCCCCCCAAAAAAAACCCCTGAAACAAAACAGCAGTTCTTATCTCTCTGCTTGTGAGATCATGGGTTTTCATAGTCATCATCCTTCCCCAAGAAATATTTGGTAGAAAGTAAAGAGTTCCCATGAGGATCCTTTGCTTGAAATTATTTGCTAGGAGTTTAAAAAGTCAGTGGGAAATCATTTTAGGAACTATGAAAATCTAGATGTAGAAAAAGAGAATGGGGAGACAATGAATACAAACTGTACCAAAGGGCTGCTACTTCTGGTTGGTAAACCCATGGCCTGGGTCTATTGGCTAAGGATGGAAGTATAGTGTTGCTAGAAATGTATAGGTGATTGCATGGAAGTGTAAAACTAACTCCCTGTCAACTAGCCACAACAAAAATAAGAGAAAAAAATGCTCAAAAGTAATACGAAAAACCAGAAGCATCTTGCTCATGACCAGGTGAAGGCAGGACTTCTTGGGGCACCTGGGACTTGCTTTCCATGTGCTCCTGAGTTGTGGTGTGGGATGGCATTACTCCCCTTTCCCCCTCATGTAGCTGAAGGGAAACCTCTGTGGATCAGGGTGTGCTGTCTGACTGATAAACCATCTGTATCAGCCAGCATCAAGAGCTGTGCTGTGTTTCTGCCCTGTTAAAAACCTCAAACCTCAGCCAAAACCACTCACCGTCAATTCTAAAATTAGTGGGAGAGAAAGCAGGGATATTAGTTGATCGTGTGCTTTCTACCCTTCAGTATCACCCTCTTACCTGCTCACCTACCCCATCCTGTGGTGCTGAGTGCTCCAGTCTAGTCCTTGATCTTCTCTTTCTCTGAATTACTGGGGAGCTGGTGTAGGAGCCCCTCAAAACATCTAACAACGTGTAAAGCAAGGGGAGCTTCGCAGATGAGAAGCTGTATCTTGTATCAAAACAGCGTAACTTTTACTTAGCAGTGTCTCATTGTGGCACGTGGCCTTGTGGTGTAAGAAAACCTAAGAGGGTTTGTAGGAGTTGTCTCTCACCTCATGCCCATGTTGCCACCATGTTGGGGATCCTCTGAGCGGCACTGATGCCTGAAGTGGGCACCTAAAAACAGAGACTAGACGAGAGTAAGGGAATAAGGTAGGTATTTATTTGAAAGGCCTTCAAAAGTACACTCTGGGGAGCCAGAGGCTACTGCCAAGATGGACCCCAAGATGGACAACAGGTCACGAGTTCTTCACACTTTTATAAGTTTGGTTCATTTGCATATCAGGGTTAATTCTCCAATTAAAGCTTCAGTTAATGATGTAATTTCCCCAAGCTTGCTCCCCCTTTAGAGGCTTTTGGTTTATACTTTTGGGCCTAGGACGGTCTGAGTGTCCTTGGAGAGCAGGCCTAGCATGAGAGAGCAGAAGTTAACAGGCCACAGGAAACTTCAGAGTTACACAGTAGGCAGCACAGGGTTTGAAAAATATGAAAGTTAAAACCTAAGGCATCAGCACAACTGGATCAGAAAGCAGGGGAGGTGATGGACAGCATGTGGAGTATAAAAACTTGACCCACAGGCAGCTAGAACAGGGGGCATGGCTCGGGTAAGACAAATCCTCCTCTGAAAAACAGATACTAGGTCTCTTTGAACAGCCTGAGCTACACTCAGAGGATAAACCTGCTTCGAAGGAGTGTCATGGGCTCACTGTTGAATGCTCCAAAAGTCCTTTCTTAAGCTAATTGTGTCTGGAATTAATATGAAAGGAAGGCTAGTTTTTTGGCATGTGCCTGTAAAGCGGTTACAATGTGTGGATAATGGCTAATGCAGGGTTTTGCTTTGCTGTGCTGATAAAGCGAAGGGGAGGAGTAAGTCATGCTTTCTGCCTCCCCATGAAAAAGATGGATTTTTTATGTGTTGATAGTCCATGTTTTTGTCCATACAGGTTTTACAGTCCAAGTGGTGTTTCGCCTCTTCCCTTGACATTTATTCCTCAAGCTACAAATACGTATTATCTTTTTTTTTCTTACTGTTAATCATGAGTTTTTCTGTGTGCAAGTGTATCTGATTGTTGTTGATAGACTCCAGTGCTCTGGATGACATAATTCTTCTGGAGCTTGAACTCCTGGGGAGGCTGCAGACATTGGCCTGTCACCCTTCTGTCTTCCCTCAGCCATGTGGGGGAACTGTTTGTCTTTATTTTGTGGTGGGTTACTTTTCTGTGGCAGTTCTCTGAACTCCTTCTGATTTACCTGTATTTGCAGATCTGCACAGACATTCTAGGGACATGGACTGTTTTTGTTGAACCTTACTTTCACAGAATAAAGACATGATTTTCTGCTGCAAAACTGCTTTTTGGTTTTTTCCCCCTGCCGGGTCCCATTGTATTATGCTTACTGTGGGCTTTTACATAGTGCCCATTATTATGGTGTGTATATATATTTATGTAGATAAATTTTTTTATATATGTTTTTCATATATTTTGTACATTCAAAACCCCCTGTGACCAGCATGGCCATTGTGTCTTCTTCAGAGGGGTAGTTTTATTTTTGTTTTTATAATGTGTACTTTTATTTCTGAAAGCTGAGCTGAAGAACTTCTATCTAGTACACTCATATTTAACGTGCTATCTATTGTAACATCTGTTATTTTCAACATTGCTTCTTCCCAGATTCTGCCTTCCCACTGCATGGATTTTTTTGGATCATTTCCCTTCACTTGTCTTGGCCTGCTTTTCTTCCCCAGAATGAATCTCATTTGATTATTTTCAGACTGCATTTCTATTCTCTCTGAGTTCCTGTGCATTATTTCCTCATCCCTATTATTTTTGCAGCTCCTCCAAATGTGATGTTTCCTGGAGATTTAAGTTAGCATGCTGCCTAGAATCTCTTCTGGAACATTAAAGAAAATACCAACTGAAATAGGACCTAATACAGGTCTTTGCAATATTGCACCTTCTTCCCATGTTATCCTTTGCTTTTATCATGATTTATTTGCAGTTGGTTTTCAAATCAAGCCACAGTATTCATCTCGAAGTGCAAATCACTATCAAATGTTTACTGAAAATCAAACACACCACATCTGCTCCTTTTCCTTAGACTCCTAGTGCTGTAACACTAGCCAGAAAAGGGGCCAATTTCTAGCCAGTTCTGCTCTTCTGAATAGAAATCACGGTTTCATTGTCCTCTGCCTTGTAGCCTGGTTTACTTTATAGGAAGCCTCATGAATTAAAACAGCTGTGTAGCCCATTCTGAAATTTGGTTTTGTGGAGACACAGTGCTGGGAAGAAAACAAGTGGAGTTTATGCATGTGAGGGGGAGAAAGGGGGATATGTGTGTGGGTAGAAGGGGAGTTTCTTTTATCTATGTGTGTGAGTAACTGAGCAGTGCCATTAGGTATATTTCTCAGGAACTGCTCAACATCCCTGAATGTTCCTTTGTTTCTAGATTGTGGTTTTTATATAGTTAAGTGTTTTGCACTCTCCTGCTTTGTTTTCCGTGTGGCCTGTGATGCTGTTGATATTTGAAGCTGCAGCCAAACTGAAGTCCTGAGGTGGCATCAGCAGCCACCTCGTAGCTGGGCACCTTGGAAAATTCCTCTGCTTTAGCTGTTGCCCAGGTATCTGTGACACAGAAAAGCTGTAACACTTCTTCAGGGTTGTGGTAAAAGGACCTTCCTCACTCTAAAGTAAAACAGATAAACAGCTGTTTGGGGTAAGAAACAAAGGAATTGAGAGAAAATAAATATAAAGAGATGATGGAGACTGTAGGATAAAAAGCAAGAATATGCTAAGCAAAGAACTCTTTCAATGAGAAGTATGATTTATAGTCCCTGGAGATCAAGCAGAAGGCATCTCATTCATAGCTTTTTGCTTTGACCTGGCCATAATAAAATTCCAAAAGTTTCTGGTGACAGCAATGCCTGCACTGCGCTGATTACAATGATATTTTATACCAGTGATTTAAAAGGATTATTAGTACCCTTTTTAGCTGGGGCAAGTGGCTGGGAGCAGGCAGAAATAAATTTTGTCTATTTTTCTGAAAAGACGTTACCTATATTTTAGGTATGCTTACCATCTTCTCTTGCCTTCATCCCCTCTTCCACCTGGCTTTTGTTACCTGCTCATTACCCAGCCTGGACCACCTGCCATGATGGGAAGGAAGGCACGTGGCAGTCTGGGTGTTGAGGTCTGTAGTGTTGGATCCCTGGTGGAGAGCAGGATGGGGCTAGGGAAGAGCATAGGCTGTGTTTTGTACTGATGAAGAAGTCTGAGTTGGCCTGCAGGTGAAAATTGTTTCTGTCCAAATCTTGGGAAAGAGGTGTAGGGGGTTGGGGGTTTTTGGTTGGTTGTTCATTTGTTGTTGTTTTTTCTGTTTGTTTTTAATTTTTTTTAAGTACAGCTTGAGCAATTAGCACAAGTACTGCTATTGAGCCTCCTGATCTAAGCTTTAAAATTATTCTTGGTATGTTCATTACTGTTCTTGTGAGACATCAGAGGAATTGAATCTAGCAAGACATTACTAAGAGGTGTTAGAAGCTTATGGTTGTATTTTGTACTAGCCTTACTAATTTTTATCTAATGCACTGACAGCATTGCAGGCCTAGGTACACCTCAGGAATGCCTTCATCGTTTTCCTGCTCTGTGTTACATTTTCCACCTGGAAAATCCCTTTTTCATAGATGGATGCACTAGGAAATAGGGCAAAAAGGACTGCAGCCACCTCAAAGTTTGCAGTCCCAGGCTTTACTGGAGCACATGGGACTGTGGGCTGTCTGTCTGTTTTCTCCTCCTCCTCCCCTCCCCAAGTACAGACCTAAACTGAACAGTCCAGACCTAAAGACCAAGCCCAGATCTGACATGTGCCACCTCTCGCAGTCTGACCTTGTCCTCTTTGCTGAAACAGCTTGGTACATTGATTTTGACCAAGCAAGAAAGTATTCAGGGATGTCTGTGCTACACAGAGCAACCTGGGAGTCGCAGGTATCTGCTGATTCCCCCCTTCATCTCGGCTGCACAGGTGAACCAAGAGCCTCCCAGCTCTGCAGTGCCTGGAATGGGGCTGGCAGTGGTTTCCCACCTCCCTCCTCTGCCCAGCACAGCCAGCAAATTGGTTCTCTCTTCACGGAGTACTGCTGCAACCAAAGGATTTGGTTTGCTTTGCTTTATTATTTACTACAATGATCAAAGCAGCCACTCCTTGTGATCATAAAAAGAAACCTTAAAATCTTATTTAAGAGCACAAATATTTTGGGCTTTGACAGATATGCTTTGAAAACAACACAGATGTGCAGTGTCAGATTTCACTGCTGCATGTGGTGTCTTTGTTTCAAACTGTAAATTTGGCTAGTAGTGCTGGGCATGTGCTTTCCCAAAACCTTGTCCCTGCAATATGGGAAAAACAAGTTCCTGGGTTGTGAGGTTTTTTTTAGTCCCTGAATATACCCCCTTGGAGAGTTTGAAAGGAAAATGATCTTAGCAGAGTGAGCATTCAGCCCTGCGAGGCTGCAAACCTATGGGTTATTTTTAACCTAATTACCTCGAATTAAACAAAAGCTTAAGAATGTTTTTGCCTGAATTGAAGGTGAGGCTAAGTAGACTCTATTTGCAGAGCAGCTCCAGCCAACAGCGTGGTTCTTACATTGCACTGTGCAGAATAACGCCCGTGGCAGTGCCCTGCGCTAATGAACAGTGCTCGATTTTCTGAAGGGCTGGCTTTTCTGAGCTGATGTGAGAGGATATGCAGCTCTAGAGCAGTTCACTCCTTTCCCCTGCTCACCCCTCCTACAGATGCGGTGATCACTTCGGACTGGTGATGTTTTAGATGGAGCACAGTCTTCTTACACTTGCCTGGCAGTGGCTCATTAACTGCGTGTTAATTGAAACTGAAAGTTTGTCAGATGATTCAATTCAGTTACATGCTAAATGGATTCAGTGCAGTAAGCATTACTGCTGCGATGAAAATCTCTGTGGAATTGATCTGTGAACTGATTTGAAGGGATTCATTGGCTTCATCAGTGGCTTTGGGAGGTCAGCATCGGGAGAGCAGGCAGAGGTAGCCATGCTCCCAGAAAAACAAATCCTACTCTTCTCTTTCACCCTAAACAGCTCTAATTGCTGCCCACTATGTTCCCTTTCCAGGACATATGTTAGGTGGATAAATCTACTCTGGAGATCTGAGAAATGAAAATGAGGAAAATGAAAAGAGCGTTTTGAACTCTGTAATCTAAATGGCTGAAATGTTGAATTCTTATCTTCCTATGGATTGAGCAGTCACAAAATTTTCCTAAAGTTTGATTGAAACATAAACACATGTTACAAAGAAAAGCAAATTTAAAAAACAAAAGAAAAATATCTGCTTTAAACTAAAGGACAGAAAATTAAAAATTTGCATCCTCTACAACTCATCCTTTATACTTGGCCGCTGCAAAAGTCCCCCTTAAAGTGGGCAATTTATTCTGTATGCTGTACCTGCTTATATGGTTGGTTTCTGTGTGGAGCCAATTTTTATTGCTGAGTTATAAACCCTTTGAAAATAGGGGCTTGTAATGGAAGCGCTGACAGACCTTTAACTAGGTCAGTTTTATCTGGCTCCATTATCTTTGCTTTTGTTAAAGCATTAAATGGTTGCAGATTTGTTTATTTTTCTCGCAGTCCCAGAATTTTAACATGGGTATGTTATTGAATTGTTTTTTTCTTCAAAATGTCATGAACATGCAGTATTAGAGAGTTTATCCAGACTCCGCAGTTGTCTTTAAAAGAAAATTGAGCTGTTGTGTCTTACTTCAAGATTTTCTTGCCCATGCAGTACATTTGGTCTGTAGCACGTCATTACAATAGTAATACCAAAGTTTCCTTTTTCTTCTGCTATCTTATTCTAATCTTGAATTATGCTTTGTCTTTTGGGCTCCTTTCTGTGTAAAATGACAATGATATTTTTTTGTTTGTCCCATTCAGACGGAAAGCCATACCACTGCAACTTCCCTGAAGAGGAAACCCCAATGATAACATATCAGTTGGATGAGCTCCCAAAGCTGAGAGGCCGCAACGCCAGAGAAAATGAGGCCAGGGAATCTAAACCAGAGATTCCTGCTCTGGTCTCAGCACTGGAGGGTGTCATCAAGGAACCCTTTTCAAAATACCAAGGTTCTGCAGACATAAAGATGCCAGTATTTCATTACAGCCAAGGGCTTCCTTGCTCCAGTCACATTGCTAGCTTTGCTTCGGGTGTGGGCCAGACGTCTTCAGACATGGTCATGGACTTGAAAACGTCACTTGAAGTGCAGGCTAGTCGTGCTAGAGAAAATTTGCTGGACTTGCACAGGGAGCATTCTCTGATAGAAAAAGGTGCTGAAGCTCTAGAGGTAGCTCCACTCGATTTGAGTGAAAAATCAACAAGGGATAATTCATGCAATAAATATCTGAATACATCCTTGCAGTCTGCTTTAATTGTCTACCCGTGTCCTTTCTGCAGTCACAAGACCTACTACCCTGAAGTCCTGTGGATGCACAAAAGAATTTTGCACAAAATCAGCTGTAACTCGATGGTACCCCCTTGGGTTCAACAGAATGGATTCAAGAGTATTAAAAACAACCTGGTCTTTCTGGCAAGGAGTGGGCGCACTGGCCCCCCTCCAGTTCTTGGTGGTAAGGAGTGCCAGCCTTTGCCCATTGCCAGATTTACACGTACTCAAGTGCTAAGTGCGTTGCCAGGTTCCAAACCCAGCTCCCTTTCTGTCGGGACGGCTGCAAAGTCTGGGAGTACGCATCCATCAAAGGACAGTTATGCCCTCGGCCAGTGTGGTTCACGTGTGTCAGGTCTGGATGGGTACAGGCAGCCCAAGTTAAACCATTCCCAGGAGCAATACAGCATAGCAGCACAACAAAAAAGCAAATACGAAGCGAATTCCAAACTTATGCAAATGGGAACCTATGGCAGAAGCGTAACTCCTACTCAAATGGTCATATCCAGGCCTAGCACACAGCCCACCAACAGTAAGCAAGTGGAAAAGTATGTGGTTCCCCAAGGAAGTACTGGGTTTGCCTCTCCAGGTAAGCACTGTGGATCTGACTCCATGAAGGCCAAATACAACCCCCCGCTGCAGTACCATCCTCTTTGTAAGAGTGAGCAGTACCCTAAACATGAAGAGCCGTCGGTGCCTCAGAGGGAGCCTCACGTGAAGGGTGGGAATGAGATCAGGACATTGGCAAACTGCACAGCGGTAGCACGAGCGAGTCCAGTGCTGCAGCCTCAGCCTAGCGCCGTGGGAGTTCCTCCGGCTTTACACTCCAGCAAACAGGATCTGGGATCAGATGGGCATGAGAAACATTTGGACATTTTAAATATCTTTAAAACATACATTCCAAAGGACCTTGCTTCACTGTACCAAACCTGTGGTGCCAACAGCCCTGTCCTAGATCACACAGGTAAGATTTTCACAAGGCCTTCTATAGCTGAGGACATAGCTTGCTTGTTCTTTCTTTGTTCAGAGTCATGACATGCTGTTTCCCAGTTTTTTCCTTCTCTGCCTTTAACAGTTAGGATTACAAGTTCACTGTTTTTATCATTGCTGGATAGGCTTGAATAGGTTTGTTTACTGCTCTCTTAACATTGCAGCATCCCCCCCTTGTGCACTTTGTGACATTTCTGTCGCAGGTTCAATGTATCTGGTTCCACCTGGAGTACTGCTGTTCCTTTGTCCTCTTGCTTCAAGCAGGCTAGAGTTACACAGATGTGCTGTCACAGGAAGATCCCCCTGATATGCTGGTGCTGGCACACATCATCCTCTTTTTGCTTCAGGCAAAATAAACGTCCTCTGGGGCTTATCTGTGATGTTATTTTGGAGAATTTGTTCAGTTTTGTCTGCAAACAAGTCTTCCAGCAACACAGAGGGATAATCACTTGTCAGTGTCCTTTGTCTTTCTTGACAAAAGTCTTAAGATCTTCCTTGTCCATATCAAAGGCTGCTAGATATTTTTCAAATGAGTCTTTTGATCTGTTTGTATGCTTATAATTAAAAAGAGGTAGAGCTGAATATGTGCCTACTAATTCACATAAGCAGAAAAATCGGTTGTGCAAATAGCCAGTTTAAAAGTTCAGGGACTAAAAAAGCTCAACTGCCATGTAAATTAAAATACACCTACTATTTGTGTTTGAAACCATACTCTTCTGATGATCTGCCAGAATTAGTTTGTCTCAGTGGAAACTGAAAATCACACTGGTTGATTACATGTGAGATGTGTGTGTGTCTGTAGGAGAGGCAAATTGGAGCCATAGTCTCACCTCTCACCATTTATAAACCATGCCATTTTTTCTACTCTTCTCTTTGTAGAAGTTGTGCAAATCAACTCCACATGAAAAGAACACATATTCCAGGCTGGTGTTCCAGTGTCCTCACTTGACATAATGTGCTCTCTTTTGTCAAAAGCGTGTGTGAAATGGAGCTTTTTGCAAGTGGTACAAAATCCAGGACACTTGGAAGCTGCTAGTTTTAAGGACAGCTGTGGTCTAGTGCCCAGAAGGTGTGTGCAAGCTGAGGCAAGGAAGGAGCCAAGAGTGTTAGGTCAGGTCTTGGTGGAAGGGCCTTTTAGAGAAGACAGGAAGGCAGAATCTGTCTGACATAGTCCATGGGTGAGTTGCACCTTTCAGCCACCCCATTGTCAGTTCTGCTCAGTCACTTCAAAGGTGGTGCTGTGGAGGGGCCTGTTATTTATTGAGCAGATCATTTCGTGGGTGCTTAGGGGCTAACCAACATCAGGCTCCTGGGTTTTGTTAAGCAAGCAGAGGAAGACTGCTTAGTTTCTAAAACTGCAGTTTCAGTGTTCCTTAGAGTTTTTTTTTTTGTCCTGCCATCTTTGCTTTCTCCATCCCAGTGGATTGTTGTCTAAAGTTTCTCCCTGCCCACTTCCTGCTCTAAGTACCAGTTAATTGTTCCACCCCCAGCTTGGTGTACTTTCATGTGGGTGCCCTCCTTGATGTTATTACATTGTGTCAGCCTGCTCAGAGAAATCTTACTTGATCCAGTGAGCTCCCAGCCATGTTAGGAGGGGTAAGAGAAAAACAGTAAAAGCTAGGAAATAGAAGATGACTTAGTGAAGGCAAGGACCAGAAAATTCATGATGACTTTTGGAACAAAGTAAAATAGGGGCAGGGTTTCTAAAGAGGTCTCTATTTACCTGCTTTTTAAAGAGGAATTTTATTGCCAAAATGTTTTTGCTGGGCAGTGATTCCTAGAGACACTTTAACTGGAAGTTATTTAGTGCCCATCTCTGCTTTGAAACCTCTTCTTTCATTCCAAGTGTTTTACAGCAATCAAGTTTTCAGAATTTGAAACCTCTTTTTTTTTTTAATGCAGCTTGTCTTCATTTTATATACAACTTCCAAGTTGTTGATGTTTCTCCAAACCAATTGGCATGATGGCTGTTTTTCATAGCACTCAAATAAAAAGCTGCTTCAGGCAAAAGGAATGAGATCCTACCAACTGCAAACAGAGGAGGGTAATTGAACTTCGCCTGAAATAACATATTGCTCTACATAGGCTGGGTCCTCTGAGTCGGTATGCATCATCCAATTTAGCCTTAATACTGTAATGTGAATATGGCAATCATGACGTAAAGGACAGCCAAAAATCCCGCTTAGGTATACTATTTGTCGTGGTTTTTCCTCAGTTGAATATTCCCAGTAGACTTTACTTGGGTTTTTTTGGTATATGATGTCATCTTGGATCAGAATAGACTATTTTAGTGTGTGGTAGTACAGTGCTCAACTTCCTTTTGAGTGGCTACATTTACTTTTGGGATCCTTTCTTTGACATTTGTGTTTGTTCCAGTGTGTCCTTGGAAGAGAGTTGTTGTGTGTACTGTTGTGATACAGCTGCAAACATGAAGCTTGCTGTGCTTAGGCTGGGTTTGTTTCACACTGCCCAGTCTTCCCAAATGCTTGTAGAGAGAATCTTACTGTTTTATTTAAGAGTGGTTATATGCTGTTTACATATTAGGAAAGGGTGGGTTATGGCAGCAGATGCACTCTTTCTTCAGGGTTACTTTGAGACCAGCTTTGAGCATGGATTTCACAGGAATTCCATTCACACAGTCCTGTTCATTTACCTTAATTTTTGAACACCTGTAGTCATCCACCTTTTGTTCACCTAGAGGATACCCTGAGTGATGACTAATAGGGGCATTGTCTTGTAGCAGCCACGCCCATGGCTCAAAGCGCTGAACTATCAGAAGCTTTATGGTGCTACTTAGGAAATGCAACAATGGCAAATACAGCTGGGAGCTATCCATTTTTTCCACCTGCTTTTTTGAATAACTCCCATAAAGTGAGTGGTAGGGAGGGGTTACGTGGAAGTCTTAACCCACTCACCCTGCGTGTTTATACATTGGCTTACAACAGCATCCTCAACTGTCCCTCATGGGTGGGAGAAGTGCTTCCATGAAGGCTGTTGGATCAGGTTAGTGATGGCTTCTGAGATAAATGTATTCCCCTTCAGCAGAAGGAGACATGGGTTACAGAGGGATTAAATGTCTCTCCAGAGGTGTCAGAACCATGACTGGAGGAACCCGGCTCTCCTGGGCTTCACAAAGCTGCTCTGCCAGTCCCTGCCTGTCCAGCAGTCACCATGGCACTCCTGCAAAGGCCACAGCTGGTTCCTTCACACGCTTCCCTCAGCTTTGTTTTCCAGCTTGCAGCTACAGTTCTGGCCAGTGAGGGGAAAAATACTGTAACAGCTCAGAAATCCTGCTTCAATCTTGACTGCCTTACAAGGCAAACCTGTCCCATTATAGTTCTGTAAGGTTCTCATTGATGCTTAGGACGCTTACGTGATGTTTTAAAATTGTTTTGTTAGTGTTTCTTTTTGTTGTTTGTTTGTTGGTTTGTTTTTGTTTTGGTTTGGGTTTTTTTTTGCTTTTGTGTGTGTGTGTCAGTATATCTGATCTGGATTTTCCCCCAAATCATGATCTTGTATTTGACTGCCAAAAACTTAATTTTGTGAGCAAGAGTGTTCAGGTGTATTATGCAGACTGTGCTGCCATCTTCAGGAGGTGCTATTATAAAAGGAGAAAACAGTCTGTGAGTGGGGTGTTTGTTTGGAGTTTTTTTTGCAGCAAAACATTTCTTTGCAGTAGATGGTGTGGTGAAAACCATCCTAGGATGCTTGGTGTCATACCAGCAGAGTAGATGGCAGCTGTCGTCTTCTCCATTCATTTTCAGCTGCAGCATCCATGTTTTGGATGAATCCTGTGGCATCCTGCAGTAAATTTTTCAGTTGTGTGGAGGTTTTTTTATTGCCACTTTTTTGTTCCAAATTTTACTCTTTTTAAATGCTGTAACTGGGGAGGGGGGATATGAAAGAAAAGCTGAAACTTCACTTCTGTTGACATCCCTCTCAGAATTTCTTTAAAAGCCGAAGTATTCCAGTGGCAAATGGAAACATCGACTCTTTTCTTCTGAAGAGGGTGTTTTACCAAAATAGAAAAGATGATGTTCAAACATTTTTTTTAATAATAAAAAAGCCCAATAAAAGTCAAATGTGTCTTTTTTGATCAGCAGCAAAAAGACAAAGACCAGCCCTTTAAGTCAGATGCTGTAAACTGACCTTTGGAGAAAAAGGAGAGGTTTGAACGGTTTTCCACAAATGCTAATGGCCTAGAAAACATGTTTACCCAGGGCTGGGGAAGGCTGCTGTGCTGCTACCAGCTCAAAATGTCCGGAATGACACTTTCATTCACAGATGTCTTTCGTCTGTGCCTCAGAGGTCCGGGGTCAAAGCAGCACCGGCAGGCAGGTAGGCAGGGGCGAAAGGTTTGATCAGTCTGCGATGGCTCTGCTCGCTCTGCATTTGTCTCTGAGGTATTGCCGCCTGGGGGGGACAGTCGGGCTCTGGTCCTACTCACTTCCTATTATCCATGTGACTTGTCTCCGCCACGCTGGAGTCACTTTGATTTGCCTGATGTACTGCTTGACAAAGCTGGGTGATGGCTGAGAAGTGGATCCAGCTGCTCTGAAAAGCGCACACCTGACATGCCAGTCCTGGTGCGGGCACATCATGGGGAGCATTTTTTAATTCAATGTAATTTATGCATTCTTGCAGTCCTGTGTGTGCCTAGCCTGTCAGCCAGTGCCTAGATGAAGGCTGACAGTTGTCATCCAGGGCCTGAAGGTAGCCTCACATAATGACACATTAGACATACTAATGATGTTTTCTTCTGGCATAATGTTTTCTTCTCAACTTTCCTCTCTCCTCTCCCCCCCCACCCCCCCCTCCACCCCCTCCTCCCTCCTTCCCTCCCTCTCTCCTGACTACAGGGATGCTCAGGACACAAACACGCCAAGGAGACTGTGTCTGCAGAGAATGTGGAAAATGCTTTACCCAACCCAGCCACCTCAGGACTCATCAGAGGTCCCATGCAGGTACCTTTTCACACTCGCTCTTGCTTTCTCCCTTTCCCACTTGCCTGCCTTCAGATTCAGCTAACAAAATGCCAAGAATTCAATTTCACATACCATGTTAACCTAAGTAATTCCAGTACCTAAATCTAATAGACAGGTTTTTTATTTTTATGACTATTGCTCTTGTTCTCCATATATTCCTTACCTGATCCCTGCCCAAACTCCATAAAATTGCAATGCATTTAAGATAAGTCTGTTTGCAAATGTTTTATTTTAATTAGAGAGTAGGGTACTCAGAAATGAATATGCTAATGAATTCTGTTGCCACCAGCACAAATTGAAATCAAAGTACCCCTTTCAGCACAACATAAGGCTTTGTTTTGCCTCATCGTTGCTGTTGACAGGAACATTTTTGTGGGAAACAAGATTTTTCCTTAGACTGGTCAGCCCTAAAATGGTAAATCCCTACCAGCCATTTTTAACCTGACACGGTCTGTGGTTGAGGCTGGAGGAGGCTGAAGCCACCGGTGTCATGAGACCTCCTGAGCATTGCATGAGACAGTGAGAGTAGCGGGTTCCTCCTCAAAAGTGTGAATGATGCATACATAAGCCAGGCTGATGCAAAATGACAGAAGCCAAATGGTAAGTAATGCAAGAAGAGGGTCCCTTTACACATACACTGATAATTAATGTTGTCAGTGATTGCTTTCTTCAGTGCTGAAGTCTGAATTAAAAAGGGCAGTGGCCCTAGGCTGCCATTAGCACACTCTCTTACAGTAAGTGTTACGGTAAATTGGTATTTTCCGGCCACAGGCTAGTAGCTGGTGTCTTTTTTTGAACGTGGTTAATCTGTAATGGTCTCAAATAATGTACACACACTAACGAAGCTTGAATGTTCATCTGTTAACAAGCCCCCTTGTTCCCACAGTGGTATTTGAGTCTAATGGACTCCGAGGTACTGAAGTTCACACCACCTCCGCAGATGCCCCAAAACAAGTATGTTTTACAATTAATTGGGTGTTTGGTTTTTAATGTGGTAGCTGGGAAAAAAATGCACAATGATACTCATCACTAGAGCACTGACTGTTTTATAACATGTATAAATAGTAATGGTATTGCTTAATTTTTACCTCTTAAATTTTTTAAGCATTTTATCAGAATCTGATATACAGAGCATCAGTTAACTGTAAAGCAGGTTGTTAGTGTTCAAATAAACATGTTACTGGCTTACTGGGGACTGGGTGGGATAGGTAACTCTGTAATGTGCTCTGACATGTAATAGTGAGATAGTACATAAAGAATTCCTGGAAATTTGCTTTTACAATTAACACATTGTCTGCTGCAATAAGACAATTAATGTTTAGTCTTCATTTTTCTGAAGAGTATTTGTACCCTGATATCCAGTATCTGGCCTTTGAAAAGTTCCTATCCACCAGTTTCCCTGGACTCTCTTAGCGTGCTTTCCTGTTTCTGGTATATAGTTTCCTGTCTTAACAAACACTTCTCAGAGCTCTGAATTATACATGACAAAGCCGTTACACAGAAAATCGTTAAACAGAATTTGTTTCATGTATCTTATGTCTTTGGAGAATAGTGTTACAGCCTGGACCTTCCTGTTCCATTTGCAGCTTGGCAGGTGGGTTTCAGAGCACACCTTCTCCTGGGCGCTTCTCTGCCACTGTGAAACAGCCTTCAGCATCACTCACGTTTCCTTTCATCCTCACTTTTAGTTTAATTTTCACTATAGCAGCCCCTGTCCTCCTGTCTCTTACTAAACTATTGGAGATGTTTTAGCCATGCTTAGAGAATGCATCTCCGTGCTACTCCCAACATTATGAAGGTTATGGGTTGGTTTCCACCTGCTCATTAAACGTTCTCGCTGGGCACCACCACATTGCCTAGTTCATATGCTACACCCTTCGTGAAGACTCTTGGCGACTTCTCTCTATCCTTGCATCTTTCTGGCCCAAAGGCTGCATGGAGAATCCAGCCTCTGTCACGAGAGCATCTGGATTGACACCAAGCCATAGGAGTGGCCAACAGTTCTCCTAAAAGTTTCCAAGATGGCATAGCACTTCAGTTGTTGTAGCTTTGGGCAATGTTTGCTTGGCTTTTGCAGGACAGTAGCTGAAAAGTTATGCTGTAGTGTCCCCCTTATGATGCTTATCTGATAAAATTGTGCAAGGACACATCTCTCAGTAACAGAGTGGATGACAGAGACACACAGTGAGTGTGTCAGAGTGAAACACTGCAGCTCTGCCAACTCGCTCAGCTAGTCTTTGGTTCTCATCAGTTTAATAACGTAGATTTAGTAAACCTAAGCATTTTTTAAAACGCTCTTTCATCTTTTCATGCTCATGGTTTTCTCTTGTGTAGTTGAGATCACATTCTGAAGGCATCTGGGCTTTCTTCTTCTAGAAGACAATGGAAGATCAAAGTTGGAAATACATTTCCAAAAAATTCTGAAATGGCCATATATATCCAAAATGAAATGTGGCAGCTCAGACCACATCTGGACTCTTTTTGTAATTTGGGTTATATTACTGCACGATAAATTGACTCATAATCTTGTGTTTTTAAACTATTGTCATGCCAGAATTTATTGACTGACTTCTTCCATGGTGAAGGTAGCTTGCTTGTGCTATCTGCCAGTCTGCCTTCAAAGCATTTGATTAAATTACAGCATCTCTCAATACAGCAGAACACTGAGTAGGGGTTGGCTTCTTGAATGGCTTCATCTCATGCCAGTCAGTATTTCCACAGAAGATGCGGTGTGATCACTTCTGCAGGAGATTGTTCCCTTTCTTTTGTCCTGTTTGCTCCTCAGTACCAGCCTTTGTCTCAATTTGTCAGTGTCTGTGTCGGGTGGGATTATTCAGTTGTCTGCTGTTTTGCCAGCTCGCGTGGTGGGCAGGCATTGTGCTCCCCCAGAAGACTCCACCTGCACAGTCCCTGGGCGTTAGAGGGAACACTCTCATTTCCACATGCAGCTGTAGGGGCCTTCAGAAGCGCAGAAATGAGCTCTCACTGAGAACGGTGCCTGCAGCATTCTGTTAACATTACCATTTCCCACTTAAAGCGTTGTCACTCCATGTCTTCATTTCATTTCTTAATTGGGGACAGATCTATTCGTGAGAGTTTATGGTGTAAAGTCAGTTCAAGTTACAGAAGTGCCACGCACATGCTCCGAGCAAGAAACAATAGTTACCATGTACGGTAGTTTGAGAAGGAAAGAGGGTTTTTTTTTTTGATGTCAAGTGGAAATGATTCACTTTACATAATGTTTCCACCTCACAGGTAAAATATCTTCCCCTGAGTAGTCTGCCAAAGAGTAAAAATATTAACATTAGTATTTCATGGTTCCCCCATTCCCTTCTCTAGTCAGCCAGAAGATCATCTCTAAAGGTTTCCTTTATGAAACAGTGTTAGGAAGGGCTTTTAAAATCCCCCAGCATGGTAGCTTACAACAGTGCTACGTTGAATAGCAGTTTTATCACAGAATAATTCTAATTCTGCATTTTAAAAATAGGGTCTACAGCCAGGCTTTTTCAAAAATGAACCAGCTAAATCTATATCTAGGTGTCTAAATAAGAACCCTATTTTAGGGTAGTGAACCACCAACAGGAGGTGCAGGTGTTCAGCATCACTGAAAAGGAGGTCACCTATAGCAGTGTATAAAAAAGATCAAACACACACAGTTTTGCTACTGTTAGCACTGGGCTAATGCTTTGTTATCAGCACCAATGAAATATAAATAAAATGTAGGAAATAAGATATTAATTCATAACATTATTTATTGTGGTTTCTTATTTCTACCTGAATGCTTTAAAAAAAAACCAAACCAAAAAGACATTTTTACATAAAATGAATTCCCCATGAACTTTGGAATATTTCCTACTCTTCTTTATCTAAAGGACAAAAAATGCTCATTACATACCCCAAGTCAATACAATCTGTGCTAAGTCATGTGGATTCTCTTGAAAAGCTGCCATATTAAACATATTGAATATTCTGAATATTTTTATAAATGCTAAATATCCCAGTATATACATAATAAAGCTTGCTTATCCACAATGAATATGTATCTTAATTTGGCATAGTCTAAGCAACATCCAGAGACATGATTTAGTAGGCATGAATTTGGGGAGCACGCTTCAATTGCATATACATGGCAAGACAAAAGCTGGCTCCCCTTCAGAAGGGGCCCTGCAACCATGTGTGTCTCAAAGCAAGGCTCTCCTAAAGCGTGGGGTCATTTCAGAGACACTGCCTGATGCTGCAGCACTGCAGCCAGAAGCCCAATTCCCAGTGGTACAGGAGTCAGTCTGGAGCCTGCTTTTTCACAGTGGTGACAGCAGCGGTAGCAGTTTCTAACGCATACGCCGTGCGTTTGACTTCTCCTTCTGCGTTTTTAAAGCCGTATAAAAACTTGGCCCACTTTAGGAATATAGTTTATGCTCTATCCGTGTCAATCAATATGCTCTAAAAATTTTAAGGGACAAGAAATTGGGTGTTCAGAAGGCATGATTTACTGGTTGGCAGTGAGGGAGAGCTCTCTCTAGCTGAATGTATATATATATGAACTATATTTGCAGCACTGGAGTCAGAGACACCCAAGTTCTCAATCTTCTGTGTAAGCGAAACAAGGAAAACCCCCAAAACTCCAACCTTTGTCCTCTCCAGAAAAAAAACCTTTTATTCACTGAAAATTAATTAGAAGCTGCAGCCCAGGGAAAAAACCCAACTGTTGGTATCCTGAATTCTCTGACTGAAGCTTTCCCCATGCCAGAAAGCACTGATTGTCCTTCTTTGCGAAACAGCTCTGGACAGCACAGTTCTTGGGCCTCATTCACTGAAAAGAGGGGGTGTGCAGTAGGTCCTGTACCTACTGTGTGACAAGGGTAAAGCACCTTCATTAAGGGGTCCCTAAACCTTCATTTTCTCCACTATAAATATTTTAAAATATTTCTTGCAGCATTCAATATTTGAAATAGCATAAATGTGAATAGTGAGAACTTGGGGGATAGACAGGCTGGAGAGAACCATCAAGAAAACACTATATATATATATATATATGTATATATGTACGTGTTGTAAAGGAGCTTGGGGGAAAAGCTGGGGACATCTGTTACCTGTAATGTTTTTATAGTCCAGCAACACTATAGCTCTGCGTGTCCTAAAGTGACTTTACAGAGAAGGGGAGGAGGCAAAAAAACCTAACCCAGATTAAAAAGTTATTTAAACTATTGGTTTCTGAGTTTGCCTGGTTTGGGTTTTCTTGTACTAAAAATTCTAGTACTGTCTGTTAGAAGTCCTATTTATGACATTTGTTCATATGAAATGTCTTGCCCCAGTTCCTTGCAGAGTTTCTTCCAAAGATCATGATTAATAGTTCAGTCCTCATTATTGCAAATGTTATTTTTAAATAGTTATTCTGAGAACAAGAATTCCATTAATCAAAATAATAGATAATGAACAAATAAATGGCAACCTAATTTGTCTCGTTCATACATATGGAGATTATAATGCAAACAATCAAGGAACCATGGAGGCTGCTGTACTGGCATCTGAGTAATATGCATGTACTGTATGTCTGTTACTTTATGAGCATTAGAGACAGGATTAGGAGCTGTAGTTCTTGTCCCAACACTTGTCCCTTGCCAGCAAACTGCAGTGGTATTTGTGCTTCTTGCAATTTACTTCAATGTCATGCAATAATCTGTCTCCAGCATATTAACATGCACACAAACTGGGTTTTTCCTGTTAACTGGGGAAAAGCCCTGGAAGTTGCTATGAGAGCAACTTTTGGCATGGAAGCTGTAGGTTTCACGTAAAGATCTGCCGCTGTTCACTGAAAGTGAAGAAAGCCTACTTTTTAAAAGGGAAAACGTTTTTATTTCAGGAAGAATTCAATCCAACTCTGTATCAGCTGGTTCAAAATCTGACCGTACCTTGGGACAGTGTGAGTAC